>NW_026068162.1:1023788-1060651 GCF_014885135.2 Alexandromys fortis
AAAAAAAAAAAAAAAAAAAAGAAGACCCTTGTCAAGAGCAAGTCAGTTCTTTTCAGCCTGAACTGTGGATTCAGTGTAGTCTGATTCAAAATCTCAACAGGTAATTTTATGGACATAAGTGATCTGATTCCAGAATTTATATGAAGGGACAAAAGACCCAAAATAGCCAGAGCAATATTGAAAGAGAAAGGTAGAATTCAGGATTGACCCTTTCTAAGTTCCAGACTTATGAAGTCTAGCCGTCAAGATGGTTACAAGCTTGACTTTGCACCAGACTATAACCCCAAGGTCCAAATCAGGAGCAGAAGGAGAGAGAGCACGAGCAAGGAACTCAGGGCCATGAGGGGTGCACCCACACACTGAGACAATGGGGATGTTCTTTCGGGTACTCACCAAGGCCAGCTGGACTGGGTCTGAAAAAGCATGGGATAAAACCGGACTCATTGGACAGAGCGGACAAAGAGGACTACTGAGAACTCAACAATGGCACTGGGTTTTGATCCTACTGCACGTACTGGCTTTGTGGGAGCCTAGGCTGTTTGGATGCTCACCTTACTAGACCTGGAAGGAGGTGGGAGGTCCTTGGACTCCCCACAGGGCAGAGAACCCGGGTTGTTCTTTGGGGTGACGAGGGAGGGGGAGGGAAAGGGGAGGTGGCGGTGGGGAAGAGACAGAAATCTTTAATAAATAAATAAAAAAAAGAAAAGAAAGAAAGAAAGAAAAAAAAGTTAAAAAAAAAAAAGAAGGAAAACGCTTGGTTTGCCTCGGTCTATTTTATGCTACTGCCTTTGGACCTGAGGAGAGAAAGCACATGGCAAGGGGGAAGCTGCTTGCCTTGAGCTAGCCAGGAAGCAAAGAGAGAGAAGAAAGGACTGAGATCCAATAGCCACATCAAGAGAATGCCCACAGGGAATTAACCTCCTCCCACCAGGCCCCGCTGGCACCATCACATCACCTGGGGACCAAATCTTTAACACATGAGCTTGGGAGGACATTTCAGGAGGTCAGGATCTTCATCCATCGGACCGCTAATCTGGATTCCTCCCAAGTTACCTTCTTTCATCTGCCGTGACCAGGCAGGACCAGGAACTGACCGGGAGCTAGTGTGCATGTGATGAGTTCTTTGCTGAGCCTCTGGGGTCCTCCCCGAGTCATTTTCACCTCAGTGTAAACCACCAGTCCTCTTCCAGCAAGCAAAGAGAAGAGCATTGCGGGAGACTGCCTACAAGGCCCAACAAACGGGTGGGTGTCACTGTGATGGCAGGCTGAATGAGTCAGTGCAGGGATGAGGGAGACCAGGGCTAGGTGATCTCGATCCTGAACTAGCTGGTTTGCCCTGCATGTGGTCACTGGACTCTCTGAGGCTGTGACAATAACAGACATACTGGCTTAGGGTCCAGAAGATAGAAGCTCGAGTTTCCATAAGCCTCTGGTTGCTCATCAGTGCAATGAGAATAGTGAGAATGCCCACCCTGAAGTGGTGCACACACATATGCAAGTGCTTGCATGTCCACCCGCGCGTGCACACACACACACACACACCTATCACAGAAAAAAATTAAAAAAAAATACTCTATAGTACTCATGTCCAGTCCTGATAAATGTTGTACTGGCTAGTTTGGCCCTTCTGTCCATTGCCCACATAACTCACGTCTCCATCCTACTGTACATCTCTCTCTCTAGCTTCTTCTTCCATCCTTGAAAGGGCCACTGGGATTTGCATGTGAATTAGAGACAGCTGAGACAAGAGAGGATCCAGGCTGCATCTGAGCCCCTACCACCTCTGTTCCTTGTGGAAACAGGTTGAGGCCACAGGTCCAGCATCGGGGACCAGACTCCCTCTTTTTGTTGTTTATTCCATCAGTATCTCTGCCATCTAAGTTGGCCCAAGTGACAGGTGTTGAGGTTCAGCTTTAGTCTTCTGATGCAGCTCTTAGCCAGGAAAGTCACTGGTTTGGGTCCCAACCAATGGACCATGCTGTGGTCAGAGCAAGACCAGAGGTGTTCTACAACTGTTCAGTCTAATGGGGTTTTGGTATACTCCTACTAGTAGGCTAGCGCCCTCCCAGAGGGTGTCAGTAATCCTCAGAAGCCCTGATTCCTTCCCTAGCCCCATGCCTCAGAATATCCCAGTCCCATTAGCACCCCACCCCCAGTCACTTTTCTGCTATTTTTGAGGACCCCATCCAGATTTAGACCACTGCATGGATGGTGTTCCACCTGGGAGAAGTGTGATGCAAAGCAAGGCCACAGCCTTGGAGCCAACTGTGTTCCAGCCCGGCATTCAATCTGCCAAGAACTCCTCAAGCCTGGAAACCTCAATTTCCTCCGTTCAAAGGGAGTTTGATAACACTTTCTCTACAAGGTTATGGCATGGATTAAGATGACTTATGGAACTTCCTAACATGCTGGGCACACATTCAGCACACTTAATAAATGTTTCCTCCATTTCTGGGCAGAAAAGTCGCAGGCCAGAATTTAAAATCAATCAGGCAACAAGTGGCCTACTCTTTCTGTGTGCTATGCACACCCTAACATTGACTAGAGGGGGAAGAGGTACTGTCTCAAGCCCAGAGAACTTCTCAAATGGTGAGGAAAATGCAAAACACATGCTCTGTTGCCAACCCAAGATGGTGATGTGAATACCACCCCGGGA
This sequence comes from Alexandromys fortis, assembly GCF_014885135.2. Lineage (NCBI taxonomy): Eukaryota > Metazoa > Chordata > Mammalia > Rodentia > Cricetidae > Alexandromys > Alexandromys fortis. The sequence goes on from NW_026068162.1 coordinate 1,026,445, forward strand.
CTCAACAGGCATGGGAGATTACTACTGTAGCTGTTCTTTGCCTGGGACATCTGGCTGCAAGGAGTCTCTTTTCTTTTAATATTTTATGATTTTTTTAAAAAGTGATCTTTGTTCTCTGAGGACTTCACAGGTTTTGATCATAGTCACACCTCTTCACCCAACTCCTGCTAGATCCACACCTCTCTTCCCTACACACTCAAATTTGAGTTCCCCCCTTTTTTAAACCATCGAGTTTAATTCGGACTGCTCCTATGGGCCCATCCACTGGAGCATTGCCGACCTCCCAGGGTCAAATACTTAAAAATAAAAGGACTTCCCCTCTCATCAGCTATCTTCTGCCAATAATTGATGTGGGATTCCCCTCTGTGTGCTGTGAATATGTTTTATTACCATTGGTTAATAAAGAAGCTGCTTTGGCATATGGCAGGGCAGAATAGAGCTAGACAGGAAAACTGAACTGAATACAGGGAGAAAGATGGTGGAGTCAGGCAGATGCCATGTAGCTGCTGAAGAAATGCCAGAACCTTACTGGTAAGCCACAGCCTCATGGCAATATACAGATTAATAGAAATGGGTTAATTTAAGATGTAAGGCTAGCTAGGAATATGCCTGAGCCATTGGCCAAATGGTGTTGTAATTAATATTGTTTTGTGTGAATATTTGGGAAGCAAAAGCACAGTCTCTGTTTACAAATAATTCCTCAATTAGGGGTGGGACTTTGTTCCCACCTTCGGCCTCTATGCTGAGATTCTGTCTCGCTAAGCTTGAACCGGTCTTGTGTACACTGTCAAACTCTGTGAGTTTATATCCTCCCTGTTGTGTCTGGAGAACACTATTTCTTCGTAATCTACCACCTTTGGACCCTTTCAATCTTTCGCCTCCTCTTCTGTGATGATCTCTGGGCCTTGGGAGAAGGATATAGATTTAGATATCTCGTTTAGGGCTCAATATTCTACTTGAAGTCTTAGCTAGAACAGTTAGACAAGTGAAGGAGATCAAGGGGTTACGCACAGGACAGACAGGAAGAAGCCGAAGCATCCTTGTCTGCAGATGATGTGGTTCCAAGCATGGAAACTCAGAAGGAGTTGCTTTTAGGCGAGCGGCAGAAGCAGCAGTGTTCATTAGAGTGCTCTCTCCTTTCTTCAAGAGCTCTGAAGAGTTTTGTTCTTTGAGAATCTTATACAGTGTAATTTGATCATATTCACACCCCTTCACCCAACTCCTCCCAGACCAATACCCCTCTCCCTACACACCCAACTTTGAGTTCTCTTTTTTTTAAACTATCAAGTCTAATTTAGGCTGCTCCTACGGGGGCCATCCACTGGGGTGTGGCCAACCTCCCAGGGGCCAAATACTTAAAAATAAAAGGACTTCCCTCTCTCATCAGCTATCAGTTGCCAATAATTCCTCAGTTAGGGGTGGGACTTTTAACACAAGAATGTAAGTCAGAGGATCTCTGTGGAAGACAGAGCTGACCTCTGAAAAGCAGACTGCTGTGCCCAAGATGTGTTCCTAGAAGGGGAGAGAGATGGGGGCTTACTGTAGCGTTCTCTTCTGGGTGACTCCTAGGCAGAGAGAGATGGGGGCTTATTGCAGCATTCTCTTCCAGGTGACTCCTAGCTAGAACCCAGGTCCTTTGTTGTTAGTGACATGACAGCCAGAAATTGGTAACAACTTGGTGAAAGGTTTCATGAGATGCTGGGGGTAAGAAGAGTCATCTGCCTGGGGACCTGGATGATGAGGCACCCCCTGAAATGCCAGCATCTCTGGTGGCTGTGGCGACCATGTCTTTCCTCCTAACACATTTCGTGAGGAAGAATTGCTGGCACACAGCACAACTGTTGATGGGCAGAGCAACTAAACACACAGGCACAACAGCCCTGGTCTGGGTCCAGCCTCCCAGCGGCCCAGGTCTTGCTTTCCTTGCCTGCAGAATAAGACAGCGAGAATAGAGGGGAGTAAGGGAGCCCACACAGAGCACTTAGGACAGGGCTGGCGAGAGTTCCATTCTACATAAGTGTCAATTGTTATTTTGCAGCCAACTAAAAAAGTCATGAGCTATATTTGCCTTGCCATGTATTCTCCTGGGTTTGCTCGGTATGCGATTGTATCATCAGCAAATAACAATGGATTTGGCAGTTCTTTTTCCCATAATCCCACTTCCTATTTTTACTTCCTGCTGTATCCTGTTAGCTATAAGATAGGCCCTTGGGTGCTCAGTGGACCGGCAATAGCCAAACTGAATTTTCTAGCAGCTTTGGGAAGGATGGATGTGAGATAAAAGAATGCAGGAAGCAGCATGGTGTGGCTAGGAAGCCATTGTGTGATGTGGCAATCACACTTGCTCTGGGTAAGAGCCTAGAAAACAGAAAGGTGGGGCTCCAGGGAAGAGACACCGTGCAGTCAAGGAGAATGGATGTGGTAATGGTGGTCAGTCATAGAGATAAACCAGGAACACGACTACCAAGCCAAATTCACTGAAAATTTCAGTTGATTTATTCCAGTGAAAAGGAGAGAAAGAAAGGCAGATTTTCAGTTCATGGTTAGTTTGGAAACAATACTTTATATATAAATATAAATATATTTATATATAAATATTTAAATATTTATATATATTTATATATATATAAATATTTATATATATAAATATATATAAATATAAAGTTGCAAGTACTTTATCAACTAGCACAATATGGCTATTTCCAAAGTATTTTACAACTGATTAATGCTTGCAATTTTTTTTTATATAGTTTACAAAGCAGCTTCCTGTAGTTGACCTTACTTAGTCCTCACCAAATCTCCATGAGGATGGTCCTCAAACTTTGGCTATAAGGAAACGCTAATGTAAAGGTTCAAAGCTCAGGGAGCCTGACCACCAGCCTGAAGAGCTTCCCACAGTACTGGTTCTGTGGTCATCGGCGCGATCTATCGCCTCTCTGGGCCTGGGTTCCGTAGAGCGCTGATGGAGTCTGCTGTGGGCCTGTTTTCTTCAGCCACGCCACCGAGACATGTGCAGAGAGGAAAAACAAGGAATAAACAGAAGACAGAGGTCAAGAAGCTCACAGTGGGTGGAGCGACGGAGTTCTCAGGCAGCCATGGGCCCACAGGGAGGCTGTGGCTCCGAGGAGCATTCTGAAGGGATGGCTGTGAGGAGGGATGGGTGTGGCAAGGAGGAGAAGTCATGGTGAACATACATATCTGGTGGACTCCAAAACAGGCCTGGCCATGGCAAGGGTGGGAGTAGCCCTTTGGTTACAGCGGAAAATCCCAGCCAGAGGCAAGAATTCCATTCAACAAATATTTATGGCGCCTACCCAGTGCGAAGTCACCGGGTCCAGTTCTGTCGCGGTGCTAAGGTGCTGCTGACAAAAGGGGCCAGTGGCAAAGGCAAGGAAGAGGGGCAGGAGCCAGGCTGACTACTAAGGACTTGGTCTCATGTGGAGGCATGACCCCCTGAGAATCAGGGTTCAGCAGCTAGTGGATTCAACCCTCTAGCAAATAAAATGAAATAAAATAAAGACAGCTGAGTCACTGACCCCTGGGGACATGCCCAGGCAGAGCCCAGGGGTTCCGGGGGCTGACGGGAACAAAATCTGTTCTAATACCAGCAGCATGGTGCTAGGTGGTCGGAAAGGAAGCTTAACAGTCAGGTGGAGCCATGGGCTCACGGAGGGAACTGGATGGAGGCAGACTGTCTTCCTGACTTAATTTCTCTACCTTTTCTCCACATCCCAGGGCCTGATAGTGTTGCTGACTGCTCCTGGCCCCACTCACAGCTGCTCACTGTCCTTCCTTGCCGCAGGTCCGTGCCCCACCGGGAGGGGGCTAACCCAGCTCTTGCACACACACATACCCCACCCTTAGCCTGCAGATCAGTTCAGTCTCTGCTTTTGCCTCCGACTTTCCCCGGGCACGGTCCAGGTCCTCTGGTCAGCTGTACCTAGTCTCAAACGAAAGGACCCCAGAGTGAATGGAAAGGTCAGAAGACCAACCTCACCCAGCTCCTGAGAACTAACGTGACTGGGTGAGAACTCCCTCGCGACCTTTGCTCAGGAAGTAGCGCTCCTAAAGGTCAAAGCTGAGGGCGCCTGGGTGCTAAGGCTGCTGCCGAAGTGTTACCCAGTGATGCCTCCCAGTTGTAAAGCGGCTTAGAGTTTACAAAGCACTACCACACTGTGTTCTCACAGAACCTCCTGGACCACGGTCACCCCGTGACACAGAGGAGGAAACAGAGGTATGGGGCGGTAAGTACCGACCCTCACTCAGCAGCCTCTAGTGGAAACCAGGTGTGAGCCTAGACCTTCATGGATCCGGCTTTCACCCTCCACATGAAACCAAGGCCCACCCAGCATCAAGAGGGCTGGCAAAGCCTCTATGTTACAGGCTGTAGGTCCTGCCTCCTGCTTCCTTCAGTTGCTCTGGTCCTGCTGTGTCTCCTGGCCTTCGCCTGGAATGTCCTTTCCCACTGTCTCCCGCTCTTTCTTCAAGAAAAACTGACTTCTCTACATTGGCCCTTTCCCACACCAGCAGAGCCAAGTTCTCTGCGGCCTTCACCTGCATACTAAGACCCTGCCGGGTGGTAGTGGGTGTTAGCATTTTTAGCCCTGCCTTCCCCTCCAGGCTCTGAAGCACCGCATTCGGCTGTTTGTGTTCTAATGAGGAAATGAAGGGATGGAGTCTAAAGAGTCAGAACTCAGGTCTTTTGGAACGAGTTTGCCTCAGAAGAGCACCCTGTCATTCTGACCAATGGAGAATCTGAGGCCAGGAGTGTAATTTCATTGGCATTTGAGCCCATCAAGGGCCACACATCCTCCTCATTTTGGCTGTCCCCTGAGGACATTACTCAGCAAGTCTTCAGCTCCACCCACTCTGGTTGGGAAGGGACAGCTCATGGAGTAACCATTCCTGCCTGCCTCCATCCTTTTTGTTTTTCCTCTGTCTGGAATTTCCCTAGAGGCACCTGCTCTTTCACCATGGTCCCCACACCAGTGTCCCCAAGGAGCCTGCCTTTGCATCTCCTGAAGACCTCCCATAAACCTCAGCTGTGGATGGGGTGCAACGTGCCTGAGCCAGCAATGCATACCGTGTTGAGGCCCTGTGTGGGGTAAGGGCCATGGTGACAGCAGCCCTCCCTCTCTAGAGCTGAGATCAGTGCCCAAATTCCCTTCCATGGAAGCAGCTCACCCACTCCATATGGACTCCTGGAAAAGAGCCAAAGAATTCTCCAAAGAAGGCTCTCTTGACCTGGGGTCTGGACTTGCTGGGCTCCAGAGCCGTCTTCTGAGGAACTTCATCTAATCCTTACCTGTACATTTGACAGCCTACCCAGTGGCCCTTCCTTTGAGGAATCTCGGGTGTGTAGCACAAGGGCCACTGACTTTGGTCAATTACTGACATTTCTCTGAGGATCCAGTGGCCGTGAGGGAGTCTTCTAGAGTGTGCAGGCTACAGAAGAACCCTGGCTTCAGGGCAGGGCAATGGTACCAAGAGGACTTTAGAATCTTCAAGCAAAGATAGCTGACAGACTAAGTAAGACCCATTTACCTCCAGGAGAAAGGAAACACAGACATCCGTCTCATAGTCCCTCTGAGTCATCCCTGGGTGTTAAGGCTTGCAGTAAGAGGGGAAGGGGCATGGGGGACTGGGCATAAGGTTATGTACCCTCAGGATGCAAGCCTGGGTCTCAGACTCATTGCAGAGAAAGCTGTTTCTCTGGGTGTAAGCTGGTGCAGGAAGCAAAGCTGAGGCTTCTCCCTTGCTGCCTCCCAGAGGCTGAAGCAGCGCCCCGCCTGCTCCCTCACACCCTGCCTTTCCCTGAATCCCAATCCCAGGAAGCAGTGCTGGCACGGGACACAGACCACTGACTCATCAGTGGCGGCGGCAGTCTCCATAAAGGCAACTCACACCAGCCACATGTGTGTGTCCCTCGCGTCCTGTTCACTTCTCCAGCCAGCGGGCTTCCCTCCAGCTGCGGGAGGATGACTACCAGGGCCAGGCCAGAACTATTGCCCCACAGGACCCAACTGCCCAGGGCGCTCATCACAGAATTCTTCTGCAATGTGGTGGACACTGTGTGCACCAACTGGTACCTCCCACTGTTCTCCGTGCCTCAATCCTGAAGCACAGCCACATGGCCTCCCCCACCATTCCCGCACCCCATCCCCGAAATAGTCTAGTGTTTTGGTCCTAGCTGAACTGGAGCTTCAGCGACCTTCCTTCCTCATCCTCTCGAGTGTGTGCCACCATGCCCGGGTTGCGTGTGCTTTCCCTGAATGCACTCTGTCCTTGCCCTATCCTGTCTGCACTCCCATAATGCACTACACGCACTCCTCTTCTCTAGGATGTTTCCTCTAGGCTCCCCCTGACCTGCCAGCAAGTCATGTCACTTCCCAGGACTCCTCAAAGGGCAAAGCCACTCTTGGGAAGGTGGGACACCTACACCCCACCATGATTTCAAGGGTAAAATCGAGGCAAGCCCCAGGGCCAGCCATTGGCCTCGGTATGAAGTGGCAGAGACAAGGCTGTTGAAACATGAAAACTGAGTGACGACAGGACATGCACATCCCTGGCATTTGAACTCCCAGCTCCACCCCATGAACAGGGCAGGAAGTATTCTGACTTAGCTGCAGTCTTTACCAACCTCCCCCTCCTCAATCATCCCCACCTTCCCTGGGGTCACAAAGGAGAAGGCTCCTGGGGATTACCCTGCTAAAGAAACCAATTCTAGGCCCTCCCTTAGGACACTCCAACCACCCCTATCTTCCCCCTGCTGCTCTTTCAAGAACAGTAAGGAGACTCAGGCAAAGGCAGGGGATGAATTCCCTGGATTCTTATGGCTGGGCTTATGGCTGGCCCTAGGAGCTCTGTACTTAAGAGGTTCAAAGAAGCCTAATGGTTCCTAGGGCCAAAAAGGAAGGAAATGGCCCAAATGCTGGGAAGCAAAATTGGTAAAGGGGGTTCTTTGGCTCCATTTGGCTCCTGACACTGGCCTTGAGGAGGCTTTCTCCCTGATCTTCACCTCTGTAAACCATGCTGATAATGATGTCCCCAAATGCTCAGCACACAGCTAGGAAGAAAGGTGTTCAGTGAAAGCCACTTGCTCCTCCTCCTCCTCCTCCTCCTCCTCCTCCTCCTCAGCGTGGAAGACCAGGGCCAGTTCGTCTCCTCAGGCTGCAGCCATCAAGGCTATGTGGTAAGATGACCCCACGTAACGCCCTTGGGAGGGCTATAGCAGAAGTCAGTGGGTTCCTAGGCTTGGGCTCCCCTGACCCTACTCAGCCTCTGTGCCCACCATCAGCCAGAGAAGAGGAAAGACAGCTCACCATGGTCAACTTGAGAGTATTCCCCAATGCCCAGACACCCAGGCTCCTGATCTTTGACCTCTGCCCTCCTGTCCCTTGTGATCCTTGGTGTCCAGAATCTGATGTCCTTCTCTTCTAAGTACGCTTGTCTGCTCCATTTCCTTTCACCCAGTGAGGCTGCAGCTCTTGAGGTGGTCTGGGGTCACCAAGGGTGCAGTGGCTCAGTGCCCTTGTCTTCTGGACTTGCTTGCAAAGGACAAAGTGTCCCCTAATGGTTTGGGTTCCCCAAAACCATAGTCTAAGCAGAAACACTGGGGAGGGATTTCTCTTCAAACTGAGCTGTGGCTCACTGTCCCCTCCCAAGGGCAAGCTCCCATGGGCCTTGCTGCAGAGGGAGGGCGGCAGGGGGAGGATGAGGTCTAAGCCACAGCAGTTCTATGCCCGAGGCTTGCTCATGACATAAAACTATCCCGAAGATGAATTCAGTTCTGCTCCGCCACAGCAATGAGGTCCGCGAATCGAAGGCACATCCATCAATCCCTTCCATCAATCCCTGTAGCGTACTGTGGCCAGGCCTCAAGCCCTGTAATCAGAACAGGGGTCATGGTGCCCGGGCAGAGGTCACAGGGCGAGGACATCACCAAGAGCTTTTGCCCAAAAGACAGAACGATATTATTTTTTCATAACACACTCAGGCTTTTTGCTGGGCTTCTGGCCAGGATACACCCAGCTCTTGGCCTCCTCCACAGGCCCAGAAGAAGGCCCACTCACTGCCCTCCTCTGCCTTGACCCTCTCTGGTGAAAGAAAGCTTTGGGGACAGCAGCACGGAAGGCTGGTGGCAGGAACCCCAGGCCAGGCTGAACCTGGAGTTCTCTCTGGGGACAGGAAAGGTGGGTGAAGACCTCTGACCACTCCCCCCCCCCCCCCCCCCCCCCCCCCCCCCCCGGCTCACTGAGGCCTGGTTGGCACTGGGGTTGGAAGCTGACGCCATCCTGGCCCTCAGGACACCCACCCAGACCTACTCATCCTGACTATTTGAAGGCAGAATCAGACCAGACTCAGAAGTCTGGAATACCCCAATGTACAAGATAGTGGAGAAGCTGGGCTCTCGTGGAGGATGATGGGAGAGCAGGCCCATCACAGTACGCGGGACGTTCTTTTTAGTTTGCTATTTTTGCTGTGGGTTGGCGGTAGATGGGGGGGAGGAGGTAACGGCGTGAGCCGGTCAGACCAGAGTTGTCCACTGGCAGCCAGCTCTTGACAGGTTTTCCTTCCTCTCCGAAGGCTCCCAGCATCCGCCTGTCTGAATCCAGGGGCTAGGGCCCTCAGTGGTGAGCCCTCGCGGCCAAAGAGGAACTTTCCACAGTGAACCCCTCTCTGGGAGAAGCGTATGGTTTTTAACCCTCCTTCACTGACAAGGCCGAGGAGCTAGAGTTCACCTCCCTGTGCAGAGGAAACCCAGCAAACCGCCTTTCCTGTGTTCTTGGGACAGGCGCCAAGCGCCTTCCACCTCAGGACTCGCTTCACCATGCCAGGCAACCTGCAAATGCAGAGAGAGCAGGTGCCCGTCACCCAGGGTGCTGGAGGTGCTCTTCCTCCCTGTGTTTTACTTTGTCTCTAGGGAAAGGAAAAAGGCTCGCTGGCTACCTCGTGTCTTAGCACCCAGGCTAAGGTTAAATGGCTACTGATCTTGCCTACCTGGGATGGGTGGCCCTAGGCTTTCAGGCTTGGGGACTTCATTATTTGTTCCCCCGACACAGCCTGAAGTGCAGACATGAAGAATCCTTCTACAGCTCATTCAGACAGACTTGGAAAGGTCTGACAAGAACAGGAGGGATTGAGGTTGGGTATTATGCTTCTTGGGGAACTTTCTAGGCTCCCACAACCTTGATCACAGATTGCTGCGCGGCCCAGGCACTAATTAAGCTAGGTACCTAGTACCTGACTTTGGATAGAGAAAAAGCTTCCCCAGTACCAGCTACAAGAACACAGACCCTGGAGCCCTACAGGCTGGGTTCAAATCCCAGCTCAGCTACTTGGGAGCTGTGCCTTAAAGCAAGCCCTTGACCTTTGTGCCTCAGGTACTTATGACATGAAGGTACTAGCCAGGCACCGTGGTTCACTCCTGTAAACTCAGCACTCAGGAGACTGAAGCAGGAGGATCACAGATTTGAGAGCAGCCTGGGCTATAGAGCGCCTTCACTCAAAATATCAAAAAGTAAAGGTGGTAATATAGTATCTACCCTATGGTTGTAATAAGTGTATATGTTCATACACAAAACTACTTATGACAGTCCCTGACATAAAAGATATTTATGTAACTGACTTCTTTCTATTTAAGAATTATTTTGTATTACCCAAGAGACTATGAATATCAGGGCAGGCAAAAATCTCACTTCCTCAAGGACGGTCTGTGGGAGATGTCAAGATAGCTGTGCAAGGGACTGTCATTCTTCACACCGGTGGCTCACCAAGGACTTCACATGAGGTAGAAATAACCATCAATAGCAATTTCCCCTGCAGCCAGGCACAAACCTACATACAGAGCCTGAGGGAATGACACGTTTTACTACTGCTGGAGAGGGAAACTCAACTCCTGGGCAGATTCCAGTTTTAGAAAAGGAGAGAGTCACTCTGAGCGGAGGCAGGGTGTTTTCTGGCCTTTGTTTTGTTTTGTTTTTAAATACCCTCCAGCCTTCTAACAATCTTCGCATGCATGCCCCATCGCAGGGAAATCAGGGCACAGTGGGAAGCCTTAGCGGACCTCCAGGTTGCTAGGCAACGTGCTCCCCTTCCCCAGCCGGGGCTAGAGGAGAGCCAGGGTAGGCGCCATGCCTCGACCCACCCCAGGTGCCAGAACTCATTAGCCCGCTCAGAGCCCCTCTCAAAAGTATCCAGGGAAAGGAACTGAGATTTCTTCTCAGCCTTGACAGTGTGGGATCCAAAAGCCATCAAAGCCTTCTTCTGCACAGTGTGCTTTCTTTTCCTTGACAAGACGGTATCTCTCAATGTATCCTTCCCTGTCCTAGAACTCTGTAGGCCAGGCTGGCTTCGAACTCACAGAGATCCACTTGCCTCTACTTTTCAAGTGTCGGGGTTAAAGGTGTGCGCTACTACATCTGGCTTTTGCAGGCATAAGTACACACTGAAATTAAGCCATCTACAGGTAAGTAGGGGACAACGCACTGATGCCTGCTTAGGTTTCTACTAGCTGCAGGCACTTTTGGCTTACAGCTGAGCCTCTCAAGTCACTGCATCTCTGTGTCCGTTCTCCCCCACCTTCCTCTTAGTCCTACTGTGGTGATAACTAAAACATTTCCGCACATCACAGGTCCTTAATTTAGTTACATCTGCTACATGGATGCCAAGAGATGGGGAGGCCAGGTCTTTGGGGATCACTATTCCGCATACTGCCCTGGTCACTGTCTTCATTGTCCTTCTCTTCCTCCTCCTCTCTTTCTTCATAAGACTTATTCATTTTTATTTTATGTACGTATGTTGTATGGCAGACTTTTCCTGCAGAGCTGCAACACACATAACTATCCCCCAGATAGAGAGCCTACCACGACCGACCAATGCACACACACCACTAATGTCAAACATGGTGAGCAATGAGTTTTATTGAGGTTATTTACAGGAATTTGGAGAAAGGTTGCTTACAGGAGCAGACACGACTCCAAAACAGTTGCATCACCAAACTCTACACCAGCACGGGTGACAGCGCACAAAAGCTGAAAACTCTGAGCACATGGCATCAGCCTGCAGGAAGCTCAGCAGGTTGAGCAGGGTCATTTCCAGATGGCTCAGCTGCACTAAATCTCTTCCAGGGAGCTCAGCTGGTGTCTCCTTTTTAGGCTGCTTGCCTGGTCTCTGTTTCTTTTAAGCAGCTAAGCTTTTCTGTCTTTTTGCAACCTAGTTTGTCTGAAAGTGATGCTGACAAATCTTTATTGGTTACTCTTGGGGGGGGGTGGGGCTAGTGAATCCGGTCAGTTTCAGGGACTCGCTGAAGCTATTTGAGTTGTTGACCTTCTGTATTAGGAGCTACCCTGTAAAACGGAATGCTTCGTTCTAGGAGGAAACTTCTACACAGCGATGTATTTCCCAGAATGTATGCATGTACACCATAAGCATGTCTGCTGTATGCAGACATCAGAAGATCTCTTGTAACTGGAGTTACAGGTGGCTGTGAGCCACCACGTGGGTGCTAAGAACCAAACCTGGGTTCTCTGCCAGAACAGTAAATGCTCTTAAATGTTGAGCCATCTACCCAATCCCACCTTGTCCCCCAGCTATTCTCTTCTAACAAAATTGCCCAGTGGATCATCACTGAGCTACCTGGCATGTTAAATCAGTTCGCCATGACTGGGTACCACACGCCAGCCCAACATGACTGAACACACAGCCCAACCATGAAGTCCACCCATCCTGAAGTCATCTTGCATGGACCTGGGCATTCCAGAGAGGCTGAGGTGTGTGCTTGCTTATTCAGCCACTAGGAGCTCCCTCAAGACCTCTGTTACCTCCACAAAAAGTAGGGCGCTACAGGCTAGGGTCCAGGACTGTAATAACTTTTCTTAGAATTGTATCTAAGGGCCAGGGAGATGGCTCATCCAGTGATAACACTTCTTGGTAAGCCTGATGACCTGAGTTTGCTTCCCACATGGTAGAAGGTAAGCACTCGCCCTCACAGGTTGTTCTCTAGCCTCCATGCGTACACAAACACGGAGAATAAATATGAGTAATAAAGAAAAATATTAATTTTTAAAACTAGTAAATATGAAGAAGGTATAAAATATAAATCATTCAGAGTTCTCCAGGGCCAGAAAAAAGTTGGTTCTTATTCTGTTGAGATAGCATCATAGTTTTGTGTGTCCCTGCGTGTGAATGTGTGTGCCTGAGTTTGTGAATATGTATGCATGTGTGTGAATGTATGTGCATGTGTGAATGAATGTGCATGCCTGAGTTTGTGAATGTGTGTTCACACGTGTGTGAATGTGTGTGCCTATGTATGTGTGAAAGTGTGTACGTGTGTGTGAATGTATATACATATATGTGCCTGTGTGTGTGAATGTATGTGCACATGTGCGTGAATGTGCTTGCCTGAGTTTGTGAATGTGTGTTCACATGTGTGTGAATTGTGTGTCTATGTATGTGTGAAAGTGTGTGCATGTGTGTGTGAATGTGTATACATATATGTGCCTGTGTGTGTGAATGTGTGTGCCTGTGTGTGTGAATGTGTGTGCCTGAGTTTGTGAATGTGTGACTGTGTGTGTGAATGTGTGTGCCTGTGTGTGTGAGCCTGTGTGTGTGAATGTGTGCACCTGTGTGTGGAATGTGTGCATGTGTGCTTGAGGAATTCACATCAAGATTTCTTCCTCAATGGTTTCTCTACCTTATTTTGAGAGACGATTTCTCTCACCGGACCTGGAAGCTTAACACTGTGACTGAACTAGCTGGGCTGTGAGCCCTCAGAGCCCTCCTGTCTCTGCCTCCCAGCCTGTTTGTTTGTCACTGGTTTATTTATAACATGTACGCTGAGGGTGTGGACTCAGGGCCTCAGGACTTTACTCACCGAGCCATTTCTGCAGCCCCAGAAGCAGAGTTGTAACAAAATAAAAGAGGCTGGCTAGGAAAACAAGGAAAGTGACAGGGATCTGGGCAGGAACAGAGCCCCTCACTCAGAGTCTGCTGAAGCCTCTGGCTAGCTGAACATCCAACGTTCCAGCCCAGCTAGCATTTGCTGTGAAGACTGCTGCCCTAGAGACGGCATTTCTTTTATAGAGCTGTGTTGATGTGATTGTTCAAATAATAATGTTAAATTAACAATGAACCATGCTTAAGATTAATGGCCTTCAGTGTGGCCTTGCTCCACCCCAATACTTTCTAGGAATCTCACACAAGACTAGTGTTTACAGTAAAAACATTCTAACTCCCCACACTCCTATGATCTAGGCTTTAACCTTATCAACAGTAATCCTGACCAGTGTATGCTAGGAACCGCCCTGTGGTCTCCTTTCAGCTGCTTAGCAACCCTTGGAGATAATTTCTTCAAAACTCATCAAAACCATAGATATGGCTATGGTGAAGACAAGGAAGTCAACCTGCGCTTAGTGTACTTAGGTGAATTATGCTTCCCTTGGGTGCCTCTCTTTCTATTAAGATGCCTTTAATAACCCCCAACTGTGTTTCATACTGGCCCTTCCGAAAATTCCTTTCTGCAGTAAAGTCAAGGATCCAGCCTTAGAGATAACTTTGAGGTAGTTTGGGGCTAGTTTTCTTGCCAGTATGTAAAGACATTTTCTCCATCTTTTTTGGCTTATTTTATATTTTAAATTTATATGTCCTTCTATGAATCCCAGGTTGTCCTGAAACTTATTCTATGTCAAGTAGTCTAACCTCAAACTTACAGCAATCCTACTGCCTCTGCCTTTGGAGTGCTGGGAGTGCCGAAATTCCAGATGTGCACCACCATGCCCTGTCTCCATCTTTTTAAGGCTCCGGAGCATCTTCCACAAGGATAAGCCACCAGTGAGTATTCTGTTGATGAATTCAGTTGAAACTACTGTGGTAGGGTAGTATAACCCTATTGGCTTGTTCACGTTGCTCCAGGAAGCTAAAAAGGTTCTGCATCCCGATAAGCTCTCTGCCGGCGCAGCAATCCAAATCAGACCAAATCAAAATGAATTAGAAAAGACCCAGGTTTAATGAGTAAAACACTCCTGGATGGGTTTTCAGCCCTCAAGAGAGGAGACAGGAGAGACTGGAAAACCCTGTCTGGTTTCTGGGGGGCAATTTAAATACCCTATTGGAGTGGTTTTGAGCATCTCTGGGGGAGGAGCCATTATTTGTTGGGCTTTCTGAAATGTAGCAGGGTTTGGAGAGAGGTGGGGGATGGGGCTCAGGGTGGAGATTCCACCAGAACATTCCAGACTCTTTGGGTATATGGATGCCAGGGTCCTTGAGTAGTGATACCACCAGAACAGATGCTTGAAGAGATTCTGTCTCCTCCTCACACCATCCCAGACCTATTCCAAAGAAGCCAAGCCTTGGGTGGAGGAAGTTGGGGCTTCCCTAGCTCCTCAGAACTGACAGACCTTTGCTCTCTGGGGCTGAGCTTCCTAGAGGTGTGGAACCCTATTGTCCGCCAGAGGGAGAGATTATGTATTTGCAGAGAAGCTTCCATGGCAAGCTCACAAACGTTTCTCCCAAGCCAGTTCAGACATCCGAGAACATGTATTGCCTCCCGCATCAGAAAAGCCCAGGGACTGCATGGAATTTGAGTGTAGTTGGATCCAAAGATTTTCTTGGCTCAGACTTCATTCTTGTATTAAAAATAGCTAAAGTAGTCAGAGTCATACAACTGGCCACACTATAGGGAAAAACCATCTGACCTGGGACTTCCACCGAGTTCCTGTGATACGTCATGAGAGCACAGATTAAGAGCAGGTGCCCACATCTAGATCAATGGCACCGGGGAGGCTGGAAAGTCCTGAGGGACTGGGTTCAAGCCCACCCAAGTCTGGAGCTGAGGAGTAGACAGCTTTCCCAAAGTTAGTGGAATTTTCCAAAGAAACCTGGCTTGTTGGGAAAGGGCAGGTAGGGACCTATGTGGGGTGGATAGGTATGTGGGCTCAAGGAGAACCAAGGAGAAGCTCTGGACCATGAAACTTGAATGCCCCAGGTGCTACATGGGCAGAGAGAACCTGAGCCCAGCCCTGTGAACACTGTCTCCCCAAAGCTCTATGAATATCAAAATATGATAATGTGTCTTTAGAATAAATTCCTGCACATGGAGTCATTGGGTCAAAGGGCTTACACATTGCCAGTTTGTAAGAGATATTGCTAAGTGTAACGTCTGGACGTGTCTTTTCTCTCCTGTTTTGTAAACGTTCTTCCTCGTTTTCATATTTTCATATTGCCCTCATAGGTCTGACCTGGCTTTTTGAAATCACAAGGGCTAGTATTTCTTCATGTACTCATCGGCCAGCCAATTGTAAATCTTGTAGGAGTCGTTCGCCCCGCCCTTTGTTCTCCTCGTGGTTGGTTTATTTATCTTTTCCCTTTCTTGTTGACTTGTGAAAACTCTTTGTAGCTCATGGATACAAACCATTTGTTTCATCTGCCATAGACATTTCTCCCAGCTTGTCCTTTGTGTTTTAATTTTGTAGAGACTTAGAGCTTTTGCTGCCTAAACTGGACTAACTTCATGCATTTAAATATGTCAGAGTTTCGTGGGTTCCTGCTTAGAAAGCTCTTATCTTTCCTGCTCTAAAATAAAAAGTAATATGAGCCAGGTGGTGGTGGTGTATGCCTTTAATCCCAGCACGTGAGGAGGCAGGAGAATCTCCGAGTTTGAGGTCACCCTGGTCTACAGGGTGAGTTTCAGGTTAGCCAAGGCTACACAGAAAACCTGTCTTGAAAAACCAGCAACAATTAAAAAGAATGATAATAATAGTGTACCCAATTTCCCCTGGTTTTGTTTGTGTTTTTATGGGTTTTTACATCTAAACACCGTCTCTATCTGAGAGGCACTGCACTGTAGTTGGAGGCTGAGATGACGGCTGGTGGGCAGGACAGGAGAACTTTCTGAATTGCCGAACCTCTGCGGCTTTCCCCCATCTAACTAGAGGGAGTGGGAGGAAAGCCAGTGTCTCTTCACGTTCAGAGATAGCCAGAAAAGGAACCCAGTGGGAACAGGATGCAGCCTTCTGATGTTGGTGTCCCAGAGAAAGAGACAGGCTGAGCCCTGCGACAAAGAAGAAAGGATGGTGGGGAAAGCCATCTTGTTTGAGGAAGAATCCTGAGAGGGATGTGGGGGAGTCCAGCCAAGGACCGGACACCGGGGAACATTGTTTCCCCCACCTAACAGGGTGGCTTCATTAGCATACATGTGTTCGATTCACAGGATTTCGAGCAACTACTCTGAGGCCAGAAAGGACCACCTTATCCTGGTCCAGTGATAGTGGACGTCAGCCATGACACCCAGACAGCAGAAGAATCAGCCTGCTGCAGAAGGCAGCAGGCCATCGGCTTACAAAGATGACCCTCAGATGTCAGACTTAACATCTTCTTCAGCTCTGAAGAAGTGATTCTGGACTCTAGAGAAGTGAGTGCATCTCAAGGCCACTAACCAAACCCCACAGCAGGGGCGGGCTGTGCAGGGCTCACAAAGCAGCTGGCCCTAGCTGCTTCAACCTACTCTCTCTCACACGTCCGTGCCCTAGAGCCACCAGAAGGTAGAGGCATGCACCTTGGAGTGGTAGGCACTCGACAAGAGCTACATGAATGCATGGGTCACGGGTCTGGGAAGCAGGGCTGTCCTTTTCATTCTAGCTGAGGACCACATAGACAGCCCCTGCCATCTGCTTCCTGGGAGTCTGCAGAGAGTCAAGAGGCCTTGAGAACAGGTTGGCTGAGAAATGGGCCACTACGGTGTCTCTCTCTGGCCCTTGATGGGTAACCTCTGGTGAACAGCAGTCCTACCCTCAGAAGCTCCAGCAATGACAAGCCCTGTGGTCACCCATTGCCTGGCCTTCCTGACC
The DNA here is from genome assembly GCF_014885135.2 of Alexandromys fortis. NCBI lineage: Eukaryota > Metazoa > Chordata > Mammalia > Rodentia > Cricetidae > Alexandromys > Alexandromys fortis. The sequence continues at coordinate 1,043,289 of NW_026068162.1, forward strand.
CCATTCCAGATGACTCACTGCAGTCTGGCTGATCCCAGCTTCCTGCAGCAGGCCAGCGGCGGGGTGGAGGGGGGCAGAGGGGAAGGGGTGTGTAGCACAGGAGGCAGAATCTGGTCCTGGATTCTGTCAGCAGAGAGAGGAACCTTCCTGTTTTCTGCTACTTTGAAGGGGCGATCAGGAAGTGGACTCTCTGGAGGTCAGAGTGGACTTCTCCATCCCTGACTCGACAGGGTCCTCACTACCTTCCACTCTGAGAACCGGGTCCTTCCAGCCCCTGCTCCCAATGCTGAGTCAAGGCCCACTTCACAACTGGCCTTATCATTCCCTATGATCTCTGCTGGGATCGGCTAGCTGGATTGCCTGTGCCTGCACTGCGTGTTACCATGTGCTGAAGAGTGTGGCTGAGTGTGATTGTGGTTGGGTATGGCGATGCCAGGCCAAGTGTGACTCCGAATCACCGTGTAATTGTGTGCAGCTGGGTCTGATTACGCACAGGAGAAATGGTTGATTGTACATGGTTCCATCTCGCTGTGTGATTTGTGAGATTGTATGCTACAGCCCGTGAATACTTGTCTGTGGTTATGTGTGTTCCAAGTGGCTGTGCGGCTGAGTACAGTATGTGATGGATGTGTCTATAAGTAGCCGTGTGTAGGTGGGTGGGGCTTCATGCCATCCCAAGGCCCGAAGAGATCACTGTCTGCAGTCTGTATGCTGTGGTAGGGAAGAGGAGGTAGAAGAGCATGCGTGTGTATGTGTGTGTGTGTGTGTGTGTGTGTGTGTGTGTGTGTGTGTGTGTGTGTGCTCTTCCCCTCGGTCACTGACCATTTTTAGAGTGTTTTCTTGGAAGTCAGGCTGTGCTTCGGAGGAATGCCAGCCCATCTGAGCTCTCACAGCAACTGGCCCCTGGGCTCACAATGTCTCTCATTATAGCCCTCATCCGGCCGGGCCCAGGCTGCATTCCAGCCCAGCAGAGACACACAGCACTTATCTCTCAGTCTGGCCACCTCTCTCTCTTCCCATACCTATTCTGGCTGCAGAAGAAACAGGCACCTCGTTTCCCCACTTCCCAACCCTGAAGACAGACTTTCCAAGAGCTGACCCCTAGCTCTTTCAGGGGTGACAAAACCCTTCCCCGCAATGGATTTGCGATGCCTTCTGGGTTTGCACGTTTAGATTCCTGACTTCGGGGCCGCCTTCCATGTTTGCACGGTAAGATTCCTGACTTTGGGGCTGTGGCACTGGAACCTTTATCCTCCACTTTTCTACCTCAGAGCTCGAAGTCTGGTCAACTCCCTCCTCTGTACAGGTGAGCCAGAGCCACAGCTCCATGTAACCCCCACCACTCCTTCCTAGAGCTAAGGGGTCCTCTGTTCCTCTGAGGAGACTCCTGGGACTGTGACCTTGCCCAGAAATGACAGGATTTACTTTCTGTTTTATTTTCTGAAGCCCTCAGCTGCCCAGGCATGCACGCCTCAAACTGCTTCTGTCCCTGCTAGGAGAGAATCTTTGCAGTCACTGTTGATGCTGGACACGTTGCGAGCGAGCATAGGGTGACCAGGCGGCTGCAGTACTTTGAGGAGCTGAAGGATGGGAAAGAAGAAACCCGGGGTCAGGAGTCCGAGTTCTCGGTGTGAAAGGCTGGACTGGAGCTGGGGCAGGCCTGTCCTGCCAACACCAGTGAACAGCAGACAGGTGAGGACTGTTAGAGAAAGGAGCTCCCAGACTAGCGGCCTCCCCACCCACCATTCCAGAGCTGCGTGAGTGGGGAAGGCTCATTCCCTCCCCCAGGCTTAAGTTCCATCACCTCAAAGACTGAAAAAAGATGGTCGAAGTGAAATCTATAAAGAGCTCAATGACTTCCACTTGCAACCTGAAGACAACTTTGGCTCCAAGTCCAAGTTCCTTCCCAGCCCAGCTCAGTCCACATCTCTGAAAGCATTAGCCTTTTCTTCCCCCTTCAACAGAGTCCATGAAGACACTACTTAGAAGGGATGGAGAAATAGCTGAGCAAGAATTGAAGAAAGCCTATTGGGGGAGGTGTGAGGGTAAACATGACCACCAGGGTTATGGAGCAGGGTCTTAGGCGCTGGAACCTTCCAGATTTCCCCACACCTCCCCCCGCCAGCCTTGTCATCTAAGATATGCTCTCCCCTCACCCCATGCCTACCCCCCCCCCACACACTGCCTTCCAACCTCCTCAGATTCCCGGGAGCTGCAGTCCTGGGCTTCATTAAACCGCCTGGCAAGCATTTTAGTTTAACACTCATGGACTAGCTGAACTATACCAGCGTCCTCCCCATGGGAAGGTCAAAAGAGAGGCTGGGAAAATGATCAAGATACCACTAGCCTCATCTTCCAGAAACAGTTTATAATAGCAAGAACATCTGTTGACCACCCTGGTCAGTGCCGTGTGACAAATCCCACTGACCCCAACATCCAGAAAAGTAGTAGAAAAGGCAGAGATAGGTTGGTGGACGTGATCAGGCATAGAGCGGGGCCTGAGGACCTGCTATCGGCCAGCATTTCAAAATAGGCCAAAGAAACGACAGCTGCTCCTCATTGTCTTCTGTGTCATTCCTGTGCTAGGTGCAAGGGCATCCTTCATCTCACACCTAGGCCCCTAAGAGTCCCATGGAACAAAGGTCGGATCGCTAAGAGACAGGTTAAAGGTACTTTCCATTATCTTGCCTTCCTGTGGCCGCTCCCCCTCTGTGCGGCAGAACCCTTGTCTCAGTCATAGCTGTAAGGAAAAGGTGGGATAGCCACTGCCGTCACTATATTATCAAAGTCCTAGCCTTGCTAGCGGCCAGAGATCCACTCTGAAGACATCAACATCAGGGATCTAAGAAAGGCTTATAGAGAAGTCCTCCTGGAAAGGAACCGTTGGGAGTTAGGAACCGCTGTTGGCTAGCAAGACTAGCCACAGTTCCATAGCCAGAAGGAATGCTCCTGATCCTGCAGGCGGGTCCATCTCCATTTGAACCCCAGATTAAGATGCACCCTGGACTTGATTCCACCTTGATTACACCCAGCTAAGAGCATCCTGTTAAGTCATGTCTGGACTCCTGGTCCATAGAAACCATGGGACAAATATATGCTGTTCCTAGTCCCCAATTTTATGAGCATTCACTGTAAAACAATAGGACATGGATATCATTCTAATATCTGTCTTATCAGATGAGAACCCTAAAGCTCGGAGACTTTGGTAAGAGTCCCGCCCTTAATTTGAGGTTCAGCAGAGATCAGAGTCCGCCCTGGGCTTACATATGTTGATGTGCTTGGCAGACAAATAGACCTTTGTTTTTCAGCAGTCACTTAGATAAGCCTGCATGGTCATTGATTAACATCTTCCCAACAAGTGATGCTTAGCATTAGTGTGCCCAGTCAAGGAGAAATAATGGCAAACTACGTAGACACACGCCAGGGTCTAGATGGCAAAGAGCTCAGTGGAGAGTGTGGACAATGGGCAGGGTACTTATGATGAAGCTTGTAAAATACAAGTGGATGGGATGAAGTGGAAGCATCCTTGGCCCGGGACCAGGGACAGACCCCCTAGGTAAGTGATACCCAGTTCTTTGGAAGGTGGGCCTGCTAGGGAGCCAGCCCCTCTACATTTTTTATAAGTGAGTAGGTAAATGAATAAGTTTTACTGGTCAAAGATCCCCAGAGAAAAGGAATCTCCCTGCAAACTGAGATCACCCTGCTTCTAAGATGCATGGTCCAAGGATCCCAGACCCCTGTGACTAACTAGTGATGCTCAAAGACATTAGGGTTCACTGAATAACACTTCTGCGTGCATCACAGGTGGCTACAGTTGTCATGAGCCTGTGCAGCTGGGCTCTTATTCTCCAGACATCTGGGGGGGGGGCAACAGGTGGAGGGAAGTATGAGGGAAAGTGGGGGATGAATCAGGGGCTGATGAACAGAGCCAGGGCAAAGGGCAGGCATTAGAGGTGACCTCCATGTGCCAAGTTTCGGCCTATGGTGATTCAGCAGCTCCAGAGGTCTTTGCCAATGAGCTGGCTGGCTAGTATGGACCAGGCAAGTTCCTACCAGGAAGCAGACAGCACACGCAAATTGGCCAGTGAAAGAACATTCCATAAAGAGACTATTGTTAGAGGTCTTGGCGGATATACAAAAGATCGGAAGAACCTTGACCAAGATCAGCAACCCATCCCACTGTCTTACCAAGCAACAGAGGATATCAGACAGCAGGGAGCTTGAAATGAGCAGACCGAGCACCGGACAGGACTGTGCCTCCACTAGGGCAGACAGCCAGGTTGTGGCACCCTGAAGGAGGTGTCCTGTGTCCTGCCCTTGCCCGGCTTTCTGCCTCCAACAGGCTGAGTGTACCCATGGGTCAGAAGGCACCTGCTGGCACAGCCCCCTCAGGGCAGCCTTCTGTGGAAAGGAGCAGAGCAAAGTTGGAGGCAGATTGTGGCGAAGTATTTGTCCAGCACTACAAGAAGAAAAAAAAAATTCTTTTCTTTTTGGGATGTTCTTTTCATGCTCCAGATCAGAGGTTCTCAACCTGTGGGTCTCAACCCCTTTAGCAAACCTTTATCTCCAAAAATATTTACATTACTATTCAGAGTAATAGTGAAATTATAGTTTCGAAACAGCAACAATAATAATTTTATGGTTGGGGGTCACCACAACATAGGAAGGTTGAGAACCACTGCTCTAGATGGTGAGCACCAGTGCACACGACCCTGTTGTAGGAGCCCATGAACAGTCACTTGGGATTAAGACAGATTTCCTAACAAATTCTAAAATGACCTTGAACATCTCTCGGCCACTTTGAACTGTATTGTTATGTGAAGAGGCATTCTCAGTATTGACAAAATATTGGTCAACTCTGAAAAACATTCAAGATGCCTCATGTCCTGAAAGGTCAAATATTAAGTCAAGATTTACATTTTTAATGTAAAAAACCAAACAGATACATATACAGCTAATATGGAAATTTTCTTTTTTATCTTCAGTAAGTGGTAAAATTGTATGTATACAAAATTATTTTAAACTAAATGTATTTGTGGTTTATTGCAGAAAAAGAAGAAAGAGGAAGAGGGACCCACTTTTAACTTTGTTCTCGGTTAAGGATGCCGGACAACCCACCCAACTTTCTCAGGCCTCAGTTTCCTTCTCCGTTAAAGGAATGGTGAGTGTCCTTGAGTTTTTGCTTTCCACATTTGAAATGAGTTCATGTACTTAAGCATCCCAGATGGACCTTGGAATGCATAGGGCTGAGAGCGAGCATTTGCTAAGAGCATCAGGAAAGCAAGATCTGGACCACTGAGAAGCCAGATGCCTGCCACAGAAGCTAAGCAAGAGAACCAACCACGTACGAATGACAGCCTGGCTCAGATACCTCAGCATCTTTAGCAAGACTGGTACCAGAGGTCCTCTCTCCACATGTGTGCCCAGGCCTGAAGCTACAGAAGAAGGGTGCATCGTCTCCTGGTCCCTCAGAGAACAGCCTGATGCCCAGAAACCCAGGGCTGGCCCTTAGGGGAGGTGTGAATTGGATGAAGGAATGGAGACCAGCGTGGGTTCAGCTATAAAGACCTTTGGCAGCACAGAGCCCCTCTTGACTTCCCACACTCCTGCATCTTAGACTCGAGCATGTATAAATAAGGAGCTCACGGCCCTATGAGTACCTGAGGCTGCTGGACAGCGGATTATTAGAAAGTCACAGCCTGCCCCGAATAACCTACGGGTCTCCAATGCAGAGGTTTAACACCCTCAGAGTCTCATCAGACCTGACCCACCTCTAATCTTCCAGTGCCCAGAACAAAGGCCCCTCTGTGAGACGTGAGACCCACAGGCCTCTTCTCTTTGCTGCTTATCGCCCACATCAGAGTTCACAGGAAGAGGGTTTCAAAACCTCAGAGTCAGAACTGCACTGTGGTAGCGGTTTTTTGTTGTTTTTTTTTTTAAGAGAAAGGAAACCAGAAGGGAGGGAAGAGGTGTAAGGTGCAGCAGATTAAGGCCCTAGCTATGGAGGGAAGGGCTTGCCCAAACGGTGCAAGCGCTAGAGGAACTTGCCCAGGTGCAGACAGGTCAAGGGATGTGTGTGTGTACTGGGGAGCTGCTCTCCGTGTTTTGAAAGGCTCCGGCGTGGAGGGCCATGGGTTACCCAAAGGTATTTGATAAGAGTAACTAGTACCCCGCCCTTATCTGGTGTCCTCTCTGCCTAGAGAAACTGAGAGCACTTGAAGCCAATGCGGTCCAGCCTCCTTGTCCCTGTACTGGTCAGGTACAGAGCCCTGGTCTCATTTCTGAACCTTGCCACAGCGCTATGCGACCTCTGAGCAGGGGTCTTGTATGGACCCTACCCATCTCGGCTCTTTGCATTCTAGAGCTGATGGGAAACTTTCCATTTCCCTGTCTCCAACAAGGCCGTGATGAAATGTTTCGAGTGACTTGCAAGATGATTATCTACCACATCTGCTGTGGGGGTGGACTTGAGGGTGTTTGTTTTACCGTCTGTATTTTCCGTTGATTGCCTCTGTATTTGTTTAATCTTGCTATGTTGAGTGAATCCTTCTTTTTAAACGCCTTTTGGAAGTTGTGGGGTATCTCAAATGCTCAGAAAATGACAGGAAATATGATTACCTGCTGTCTAGCTCTTTCAATTCCTCCTCCCCCTCTTCTTCTCCCTCTCCGTCCCCCACTTCTCATTTGTTTCATTTGAAAATCTCATGTGTTTCAGGCTCGCCTCAATCTTAATAAATGATGCTGTCTTGCTTTCTTAATAAAACTAGGGTTGCTCTAAAATACTGTTCTTCAACTTGACATTTTCTTGCAGTTTGTCGGCATTTTTTGACATCTCTCCATTTGAATATTAGTAAATGTGCAACAGTCTCCTAAACATCTGCCTGGGGTTCCATTTTATTTGCTGTCTCCATGGGCAGGCACCTAGGTGGTTTCCAGTCAGTGTGCTATTCCAAACGAGCCTGCAGAGCACTTTTTCCATGCCCTTTTGTTTGCTCGTGGGGATTCTGCTTGCTGTAGGACACATACCCAGAAGTGGAGCTTCTGGAGAAAAGTAGACTGAACATTTGCCATCTTGAAAGAATTGCCAGTTTTGCCTTCTAAAAATGACCAACTTGGACACCTATCTAGAGCACAGGGGAGTTTTATTCTCCCCGCACCTTCAAGATCTTGTTCCATTGCTGGCCTTTGGTTTGTCTTCTGTGAACTGTATGCCCCTACTCTTTCCCCCAGAATCTTACATTTTCCTTTGTCTTTTGGCTTTTTTTTTTTTTAACGTTTGAATCTTTGATCCATTGAGAATCAATTCTAGATGCTGAGGGGCCAGGTATTCTTTTCAACAAACACATATTAATGTGCCCTGCTCTGAAAATAAATCTGTCACCGAAGTGATTAATTTGAAGAGCTCTTAAGAAGGGAACTGGTAAAGTCTGAGTCACCAGGGAAGCTTGCTGAGGGGTAGAAGAATGAATCAGGGCTGAGGCATCAGGCAGATTATGTCTGCTCTGATAGATTATGATGCTGTAGCTGGAGAAAGCCTGGCCAGGGCCAAGTTCAAAGGCAGCACAGCAAATGGGAAGTAGTGGCTTCTTCTGAGCACATGACTTGTCCAGAATATGGAAATAATAACAGTTCCATTTACTACACAGCTGCTAGAAGAGCACGGATAATGGCCACATCTGTTCACCAGCAGAAAATGTGTTGAGCAAGGCTGGCGATGTGTAACAGATAAGGTGGTTAGTACATGAGGCATATGATACATTAGTGGAGACGCTAAGGAGAAGGAAACGGAAGTTGGGAGGAAATAGAGGAGGGCAGTCAGTTTTACGTAGGGCGTTTATCTGAGTAGGATGAATCAAGATTCCCAGAGGACTCTGGGGGTTCTACATTCTAGAATAGCGCCCCTTTAGAAAAAGAATATTTTAAAAAATCATATACTTGCAAATTTTATGAAGAGGTGTTACAGTCTGAAGAAACCTCCATTAGAAGGGACCGGTGTCAGCTGGTGCCTTCCAGCACAGGCTCCAGGGTCCCTTTGTGAGCAAGGGCGTTCTGGGAAGTAGACAGTAGGCGTGTGTCAGTAAGAACCGATTTGTGTGATGTAGAGCAAGACGCCACAATGCCAACCCTCAGTTTCCTGATTTGTAAGCGAGAACAATATCACATCCTTAGGTTTTTAAGGTGTGAATAAAGACGTAGAAGTAACATGTGTGACTGACTCTTAGGAATAAATGATATCTGTTTTTAAACATTTTATTCCTATCCCACACAGATAGAGAGCCACAAGCCTCAACTTCAAGATCAGAAAGGACTAGATCCAAAGGGAATGACAGGCAAGCCCCACATGGCCGTAACTGCTGGCCTTAGCGGCGCCAGATAGATACACAGTCTTTGGCTTTTGACCTGTGTATCTGCGTCCATGACCCTCATGTGCTCTTCTCCAAAGCACAGCCTTGTGGAGACCAAAAATCCCTGCAAGATGCAACTGCTTCTCTGCACCGATGCTTCAATGCAACCAGCAAGAACAGCAGAGGTTGCAGGCTCCAGCAGGCCTGGATTCAATTTCTGCTCTGCTGGTGACAGCCTGGGACTGCAACCAAGGACCCCCCGCTGTTGGAGCTGCTGTTACTTCACTTGCAGCCCGACAGATCAATAACCTGATTAGTGTTGCCCAAGGGGACTCTGAAGGTGCAATCAGGTAGCTTGCAGGGTGCTTCAGAGCAGGAGGAAGTCAACACACACTCCAGAGGCTTCCAGGAAAAAAAAAGGAAACAATGTTTTGAGAACCTTGAGGACTGGATGACTCTAAAAGCCTTGGCTGGGTGGCTATTGGGAAAAATCCTCGCAGGCATCTAACAAAGCGAGTGTGGCCGGTGGTGGCTGCCGGTGACGTCCAATGGCCTAAAGTAAATAAACCAGTAATCAGAGGGTGCTCTCGGTTGGCTGCTGCGGGCTTGCTTGCCCACGAGTCATAATAATTTGTTGGGATAATACATCGGCCGTTAGCCCTCAAAGTCCTGTTACTAAGAGGTTAGGAGGCAGATGATCTTTCCAAAAAGAAAAACCACTACAGGATGTTCCAGATCGGAGCCACAGCAGCGGCCCAAACAGAATGGACTTGTGTTGTTGATAAACTCTATGAAAGAGTTTGGGAATGGAGTAACTGGGAAGTAGCCCAACTGTACACATCACAGCCTCGCCAGTAGAATATAATAAAATCAGCTTGGCGATAGGATGGTATAATCCCTTCATCATTTCAAAGGTTCTTAAATTAACCAAGGTGTGTCCTTCGGAGGTCCATTGTTTTGTGTGTATTTATGACCATCTTGAGGCCATATTTGGTTTCGGGAGTGACTAAGTCTACCAAGCTGTAACCACCCTTGCTTGGCCCTGGGCCTGTTTGTGATAAGTAAGTGACTTCACGCAGCCATTCCCAGCCACCTCCGTTATTGCTTCGTTACTGGGGCAACAGGAACCAGTCAACCAGCAGAATCCAGGTTAGAGCAGAACAGAAGGAAGTTGGCAAACAGGACACTTGCCGGGGCCGGCAGTCACGTGACGCCAGCCTACCACACTTGCGCAGGCGGTTTTCCTGGGAAGACACAGCCATTCCGCTGCTTTCGGCCTCACCAAAGGAAGCCTTTTAGGTCGCCCCTAAGTGGTCTCAGTCACGCGGACTGACTAGAGGAAAGGAGCTGTCCCCTCTTCTACGCTGGCCCCTCTCTTGAATTGGCACCCCAGCAGCACGATGCCAGCCTTGGACTTGCTGAGTTCTCCCAGCCTCCGCAGCACCCCGCTGTCTGCCACCGTGCTCTGCTAGCCTTCCGGCCAGGTCCCTGGCTGCAGGGACCACATGTGCCATTTCCATCTTGTAGGTGACAGAGAACACTCACAGTCCGCTCTCTTTTTTCAGAGGTGGGGCCCAGAGCTGGGGAGAGAGACCAGAGTCTAAGTCACCCGACAGTAAGTCAGGAGACCGGCTCATGTCACCTCGCCTTAGGTCCCAGTCTTGGCTGTTTGAGAGCGCCAAGCACCTTGTGATATGTGACACTGAACACTCAGATGTTGCAATGCTTCCTAGGCAGGGGTCAGAGTTTCCAGAGACGGACCCTGATGACCTTCAGTCACTGTGTGAGATGCGGAGGAGGGGGCAAGGCTGTGGGAACGCTATCTATCCGCCTACCCTTTTCCCAGGGTAGGGGCAGGAGGGCACATGCCAAGCGGGCTTAGAATTTATCTGGCCCGGGGACTGGACAGAGTATTTCACCTGCTGTGCGGTTTCTTACTTCCCTTTTGGGACCGTTGGGAGGAATGCTTGACATTAGTTATAGTGGTTAGGAGGGTGTGTGGGGAACACTCAACAAACGCCAGCAGCCATGGCCAGCCCAGCCATGGGACGGTCATTCTTACCCCTCCATCCTCATCTGGATCTGCTAAGTGGTCTACATGTGTGCAGAAGGCTGGAGCTACCGCAGGGGCATTATAACCCTGGTGGTGTCGGGACGGTGCCATGCATGAGGCGCTTCTGGTAACAGAGACATTTCCCAAGGTTCCTGAGCCCTAGTTTTCAGAAGCAGGTCTGGAAGAACGAAGAAGCTGCTTTGTGGCTTTCTGTGCTTGGCCAAACACATGTGCATCCAAGCGGCTGGCCAAGGCTGGAATTCCCCACGAGCAGCCTGCCCAGGCTCACTCCTCGGGCCCAGGCCTGCAAGTCTTAAATTAGGCTGCCAGCTTCTCCCCCAGTCACTGTCACCAATTCCTCCTCCGGGCCCCTCCCACATGTCTCAACTCTTGCCACTGAGGGTCTTAAAACCTCAGCCCAGAGGACACTTCTAAAGGGGGGGGGAGGGGGGCTACTGGGAAGGGAGGGTGGGGCTGAAGGCCGGGTGGTCATTAATTCTTCCAAGGCCAATTGGCTCCTGCCTCCAACATAGTGGCTCCACTCATTCCGGGGCCAGGACACTGTTTCTGCAGAGTCATCCTTTCTTGTCCAGAGGGATCCTGGCCCAAAGCCACATTCCTGGTGGGGTCGAAATGCCACAGGGAACGGAAGCATCCTCTCTTACCCGTCCCCAGCACTGCAGTCCCGGGACAAGCTGGTTTCTCAGTAACCTCTGCTGGCTATAAGCAGAGCATTCACCTCCAACTTTGTCTCGGTTCTACAGCATCTGGTACTCTGGGACCCAGCTCTCCTGTGGAGGGAGGGAGTAAAGGCAGTGTTCTGGGTGGGGAGGAGAGGCTGGGCTATAGGGAGCATGTCCCAGGGAGATGGGGACACTGTTTACAATTTTACCAGGGTGAAGGTGGATGGGCAGCCAGTGGCTTAGCGGTAAGATGGGTTAGAGCACTTGCCGCCAAACCTAACAACCTGCGCTTCATCCTGGGAACCCACATGGGAGAAAGAGAGAACTGGCCCTTGAAAGTTGTCCACTGATCTCTCCACGTGTGTCATGGCATACACACGTGGACACACATGCATACATAAATGTAATTCAAAAGATAGAATAAAAACCTTGGCTGGGGCTGGGAGATACCTTGGTTCATAAAGTGTTTGCTGTCCAAATATGAGGACCTGAGTTCAGATTCCCAATGCCCATGTACTAAAAGGTGTGATGGTGTCTACCTGTGCCCCTAGAAGTGAGGAAGCAGAGACAGGAGGATCCCTGGAGTCAAATCGGCGCTCTTCTTGCCCAGTGAGAGACTGCCTCCAACAATAAAGTGGAGAGTGCTGGAGGGAGACACGGTCATAGACATCTGGCCTCCACACACAGGTTCATACATGTGTGCATGCATTCCCTTGCACACGAACACACATACCATCCACACCCTACACATACCACAAACAAACAAAACCAGCCCTGACTTTCCTCTGGGTCCTGCCTGTGGGGTTGGGAACCACACCGGGAAAGAGTCTAGCTCCCTCACAACAGCCATGCAGCTGTCCTTATCCCTAGACCCAGACAGACGTCCAACACAGCAATGCCAGCATCCATCCCTTTTCTGAGGGAGATGTGTCTCCAGCCAGTAATGGAGACACATGAGAAAACAGTACCCATAGTGTGCCAAGCCCTGCACCGCCCTGCAGCAGTAGGCAGGATGGATGTGTCCAGCCTCTGCCACCTCTCCCATCCTTCCCAGTGTTACCACCCCGGCTGCCTCCTTTCATTCCCTCATCTCAGATTCCCTAGCTATGTAACAGTGAGCAAGGTGTTTCAGTGCCCTGGACCCTGTTGCCTCTTCTATAAAATGGATGTAAGGATCCCTACCTCATAGAGATTGAAACAGAGGCACATTATGAGAGAAATCTTAGGGTACCCATAACATAAGTGTGATATCTCTCTCTCTCTCTCTCTCTCTCTCTCTCTCTCTCTCTCTCTCTCTCTTTGGGTACTGTCCTCTCTGGAATGCCCTTCCTCTCTTTTGCAGAGACCCAGAAATCCCTCTTAGGAGTTTTCATAAGGAAGAGTGACTTGGGGCAGGTTTGGGGGCAGACTGGGGTTTCCATGAGAGCCACCAGCTCTTGGGACATCTCTCCGTTGCTGAGGGTTCCCCGGCTGTCATGGAAAGTGGATGAGGGCAGGAGTGTGGGAGATAAGATTCCTGCCCAGGGCTACAATGCCAGTAGCACTGACTCTGAGAGGAGGACTCGGATCTATTGATTGGCAGTAGCACTGGCCCTTGTACAACTGATCCCTATAAACTGACAGACACCCTAAGACCATTGGCAGCCCTGGAGGACCCTGGGAAATAGCACCCAGACCCAGGACCTTCTGGTTTGTAGCAAGCAGAGCATGTCTTTCAGAGCCAGACGGGACCCACAAAGCCTCAGGACGGGGGCATTGGCAGAGCCCAGAGGAGGCCCCACAGAAAGGCTCAGCCCAGGAAACTCTGAGCAATGCTGGCAGACCACAGGCCCAAAGCTTCCTGCTCGCTCCATTTAGGACACCCTGTCAACGTCAGTAGGCTTGTGAAACCTGCTGGTGGGCAGTGGAAACTTGAGGGCCCCTGGGGGTCACGGACTGTGGTCACCCGATCACTTGCTTCCCCAGTGCTCCCTCTGCCATGGTACCTAGCTGGGATAGGAGAAGTTGTATCTGATGGAAGCTACCATCTGCTAGGGCCTGAGTCTTCTGGAGCTCCTCCGTGCAAGCCTGGATCCTAGGCTCTGCATGTATACACCCCAGCCGCCGCTAGAGAGAGGAATGTGTTGTTGAAGGCCTTTGGGAGGAGGGAGATGGGACTGGAAGGCTCTTTCCCAGCTGACTTTGGGAAAGACGCTTAGCCTCTCTGTGTTTTGGCATCATCCCCTTTAACATGGTGACACCCCCCACACACACACACACACCCCGCCGCCAAAGTAACCACATCACGAACATTAAGAGACCAGTTGTCTCAGCAACCGTAAGAAGGGGCAAACATCTGAGCAGCGAATATTTTTGCATGTCTTTGACTTGCAATTTAATTAAAAACTATTCAGTGTAGCTGAGCGGTGGTGGTGCATGCCTTTAATCCCAGCACTTGGGAGGCAGAAGCGGGAGGGTCTCTGTGAGTTCGAGGCCAGCCTGGTCTACAAGAACTAGTTCCAGGGCAAGTAACAAAGTGATACAGAAAAACGCTGTCTCAATAAATCAAAAAAAAAAAAAAAAAAGAAAAAGAAGAAACTCTCCAGTGTAATACATATGGTTCCAAACTTACAATGACTTTATGGCTTAGTGGCATGTAAACAATGTGTACTCAACAGAAACAAAGCTTAGAATTTGGATCTTTTCTGTGGCTATGGATATGTAGTCTGATCCTCTCTTGTGAGGCTGGGGTATCAACAGCCAGCCACAGCCCCTGATGGGCCATGTAATCAGAAGGGGCAACACTGAGACCCTGCAGTATATTGCATTGCTAAGCCATGATCTGGGGGAGACTGGGTGTATGAACTGCATCTTTAATGGCAATTTCAATGTAGGATATACCTACTGGAACCCAGACCCACCATAAGTCAAGAGGCAACTATATAGTCAGAAGAATGCACCTTCTTCTCAAAGCTGCTTCTCTTTGAGTGCTCAAGAATACCTAGGTCTGTGTGCTCAAAAGAGAGAGGTGGGGAGCCCAGCTTTGGTGCCTCTGCTTAGAGAACTGGAATGAAGACCTGCTCTTACTGAGGGAGTCACACATGGTCAGAGGAGGAAGTGGGCCCTGTGCCGACTAGTGCACGACACAGCTGTGGGAATCTTGTCAATGGCTCCAAAGATGGCCAAGGATGACAGAGGTTTCCTATTTTCTCAGCTACTCCCAGCACCGTCACTCACATCCAAGACTGCCCATGCCATCTGTGGTCATCCCTCCAGTGCTGAGCTTGCTAGGACTCCAGCAGACTGCATTAGAGCTTTGGTCCATTTTCATCACTCATGCTGAGGTGGGGCTGCATCTCCTTTCCAGATCCCACAACACAATGGCCTCACCATCCTTAGAGAGCTGTCCACATCTGATGCCCCCAGATCCTGCCCTTGATGGCCAACCGCAGTGTTCGTCCACCTGACCATGGACCATCAAAGCAGCCCTGGTTCAGAACAGAGAAGAGGCCATCTCCAACGGGGCATCCTAAGATAGATAGCAAGGAGAAGGCAAGGCAGAAGGAGGATCCAGCACTTGAGATCTGCCTTTTCTCTTTATGTTCTAGAAGCACCAGGAAGTGCATTTCTGGACTCCTGGACAAGCAGTCAGGGATGGGATAATCAAGAGGAATTCAGGACAGGAGATACCTTCCTAGGTAGTCCAAGAAATGGTGGTCAGAGAAGTAGCTTCAGGAGCTGCTGAAGGACACTGGAAGGATGACCCTTGGAAGCTGAAGGACCTTCCAGGTGCCAGTGGGGCTTAGGACTGTGAAGGCAAGGCCTTGTGCAAGCATGGGTCAAGATGAGGCAACACGTGGGAGTTGGCTTCCCAGGATATTCAGAGACCACAAGCAGAACTCCCTCTGTAGAGGGCCTTGGGTAGGGCCAAAGCCAACCAACAACAAGCACACTGCACAGAGCTCTCAGTCCCACTCAGCCCCTGAGACTGCTCGGCGCTCTGCATCCACTGTGGTGCACTGGTCACAGGTTTCCAGCGGTTCCCAGGGCAGAAGCCTGCGTTCTGTCAGGAGCAATGGGTACAGGGAGTATTTGAGAGACAGGTGCAACAGTCACCACAGAGGACCAGGCCCCCGAGTCCTGCACTTAGCAGTCAGTGACAAGGCCCCCTCTCTGAGCCTCACATCTTCCTACTAGCTGGAGCTCATGGAGTTATTAGTTAGGAGTAAGTGGCAAGACTTCAGCGCTCAGCCAGTACGGCCCATTGCATGGCAAATGGGACCCTGGTGTCTTTACGTAGCACTGTACTGGTGCAGGTACACAGAAGAGCCAGGCAAGATGACAGAGATCTCTGCAAGCCTTGTGACTTTCCAAGAACCTAGTTGGCATCTCTCCTTCCCCAGCCAGGCTGAAGACCCAGTTGGAATGCAGGAGGTTTCTCACCGTGGCAGGGAAATTGCCGGGTCAGGGTGTGGGCAGCCACAGTGACCATCTCTCTGCAGGACGGATGCGGCTTTGCTGACAGAGAGTCTGCGGCCTGGACATGCCAGTGGTGCAGGTCTGAGGTCAGCAGCGGGGAGTCGGGCCCACCACGGCCTTGCCACTCCCATGGAGTCCCACCAGGGCCTGCCATCTGTTTCCAATCAGCTGCCCCTCAGCCCTGGAAGGGGGGAGGGTGGGACGACCTCTTCAGCAGACCCAGCTTCCCTTCGCACAGAATGGATGCTGAGGATAAAGAAGGCAGGCAGACGCTCCAGGAACCACCTGAGAGAGGCTTGTGGAGTTGCAAACCCAATTCTTAAATAACTATTTAATGCGGGGCCATAGCCAGTTCGGCCCGGTGCTCCAGCAGTCGGTGTGCCGAAGGCTTGATCCCAGAGAGGTGCTAACGGGAAGTGGTGCGCCTTTAAGGGTAAATCTGATGGCAGTGGGGGTCTTCGGATCATGATGGAGTGTGGGACCCTTGATCCCTCCTCTGTTTTGCACCCTGTCATGTGATAAGGTGAATGTTTTCTCTCCACCACACTCTCCTGCCTTACTCCAACACAGGTGGACCACAATGGGGGGGGGGGGGGGGGGGGGGGGGGCTGGGGGAGAGACAGCTGCGAGCTGTGAGAAGACACGACACCCGACGGCAGGCCCGCGGGGCGCCGAGGGGGGGGGGGGGGGGGGGGGATCGAGGCTCTAAAACTGAGCCCAAACCAAACTTTTCTCTTTCTCAGAGGATTGTAGCAAGTGCTTTGTTGCGGAGAGAGAAAGCTAACATATCTCCAGCCAAACCCCCCCACCCACTTCCCACCCTGTTGCAATCCTCTGGCTTGCTCCCCTTTGAGAACTTGGCACCCCCGCCCTAGGGGCTTTTTCTCTGCTCTACCCGACGAACCCTCATCTTTCAGCTTAAATCCTTCTTCTTCGGGAGCCTCTCCAGACCTGACCTTCAGTCTCTGTTAAACAGTCTTGCTGGATGCAATCAGGCTTGTAGTTATTTTGGGGGTTCCTGTTGTTGTTTTCTGGTATTGGGAATTGAACCCAGGGCTTTGCTAACATGTGCTCTACCACAGAGACATGTCCCTAGCCCTTAGTTTAGAACGAATACAACTTCGTACTGTCTGCATCTCCCCCTAAACTACAAGCCTGATGCATGTATGTCTGCCTGTCTTCCTCAGGACTGTACCCCCAGAATTCCTAACAAAGCGTGCCACAGTCTATCCCCAATGGATCCTGTGGAATGAGCAAATGATCCATGCTTCGTCAATTTTCTGGCAGTTCCTATGTGTCCTTTTCAGTCATTTGGTCTCCATCAGCTCTTTAGGGTGTAGTGGGTGGGTACACCCATTATACAGGCTCAGAGTCAGGTTACGAGTGAGCCAGTGTCCCAGGCGCCATAATTCTTCACTGAGGGAAGAACAGGATGGCAGAGAAGAAGGCTGTGCTATGGGGTCTGAAATCAGAGAGAAGGGTAGAGTGGGGGGCCAGATTAGGGTGCGGGCACTGCAGAAGCCTACGTGGCAGCCAGGGTCTCCACACTCTATATAATAATCCTGGCTCCAGAACCTGGAAACAACCTAGGTGCCCTTCAATGGAAGAATGGATGAAGAAAGTGTGGAATATATACACATTAGAGTATTATGCTGCTGTAAAAAACAATGACTTCTCGAATTTTGCATGCAAATGGATGGAAATAGAAAACACTATCCTGAGCGAGGTAACCCAGACCCAAAAAGATGAACATGGGATGTATTCACTCATAATTGGTTTCTAGCCATAAATAAAGGTCACGGAGTGTATACCTGGTGAACCTAA
>NW_026068162.1:1061429-1185357 GCF_014885135.2 Alexandromys fortis
GGGGGAGGGGGAGGGAAATGGGAGGCTGGGAGGAGGCGGAAACTTTTTTTTCTTATTCTCAATAAAAAAAAAAAAGATTTAAAAAAAAAATAATCCTGGCTCCAGGGAGGGGCAGACAGATGCCCGCTATTGTGGTACTTCCCCAGGTCTCACACCCCATTCTTGAAATGAACACATATGAACATGGAGAAAGGGAGGCTGGAGGAACTCCCCCGGACCATCATCTCAGACTGGGTCTTCCAAGCCCAGGGGAAGAGTGTGTTCTCCTCTGATAGGAGTAGGCCTTGCAGCCAGCCATCCTGGGGTCGTCCCAAGTGCTGCTTGTGACGGCTAGGCAGTCAGACAGGTACACGCCACTCTGAGCCACGGGTCTCCTCTGGAAACAGACAAGAACAGAAATGGACTTGGCTGGCAGTGGTGAGGCTTCCAGGAAGACTGAGTGGCTAATGCAAAGAACCAGGGCTCCATGTTCCCAGGGCCTTCAGTCGTTCACAGAGACCATCTTTCAGACACCAGGAAGCTTTTGGTCGTGGGCAGTGTTTGCTCCTTTTGATCTGTGATCGCTTTAGGAACAAGGACCCTTGCATCCATCCTTCAGTGCTCCCAGGCTAGCCCAGGCCCAGGCAAAGTGCTCAGGCCAGAACAAACGCTCTGTTGGTTTCCTATTGGTGGCAAGACCACGGAAGCTGAAAGACGGGTCCCATGACCTGGGGGTAAGTATGTAGGACATGGGGGAGGGGGACAGGAGAGAAAGAGGGAGGGAGGGAGGGAGGGAGAAGGAGGAAGACAGAGAGACAGAGAGACAGAGAGAGAGAACGTAACTCCACAGAGGAAGAGATGTGAGCAGAAGAGAGCAAATTCCAGAGAAGGGGCTGCAGCCGGGTTCAAGGGCCCTGCAGGCAGGGGATGGTCTGAACCAGTGCTGTGAGCTGTGGCGTCAAAACCACAACTAACGGGCAGGATGCTGAGAAGAAATGGCAGAGTGATCCTGGACCTTGTCCTGGAGGTAGGACCAGTGAGGCCGAGCTTCCGAAAATAGAGTCTTCCTAGAATAGCGCCTGGCACGCAGTGCGTGCTTAATAAATATTTATCAAACCACCGGGTAGGAGTGAAGCGTGTCCGCCAGCTTCCTAGCTGCCCTCCATGTCTCTCTGTCTCTGTTCCTAGAATGCCACCACGGCGGTAACAACCTGTGACCCGGTGACACCCCCACTCAGGACATGTGGGTTCCTCCCCTCCCACGACAGGCAGAAGTCACACACCAGTAACAAAATCTGGGCTGCAGGTCCTTCCCGCTTGGTCCTAGTAGACTTAACTGCATTGCCTCGAGAATGAGAAGAGGTTGATGGAAACCGGAAATCGTCCCTCCTCCAGCCTGCTCCCATTCTGGCGCAGCTTTGACACCTTGCCTCCTCAGGTCCATTTTTGCTGCCCAGTCGGGCACTCAGCAAACCTGACTTGCCCCAAAGCCTTTACCCAATGTCTAGTAACTGGTCTAGTTCTAGGGATCCCCCCAACCCCTTGCCAAGAAAGAAGGCCATGGTGGGGGAGGAGAAGGGCTTGGGGCCAGTTTGTGTCTCCCAGGGTGAGCGTCTTCCTGCCCCTCTCCGCCTGTATCTCCCCATCAGTTCCCAGGGCTCAGAACCCCATGAAGCCCCATTGAGCGGCCACAAGCAGGTTCCGCCAAGCCTCAGCAAGAGGGACCCACAACCACATGTGCCTATAAACAAAAGGGGGGAAATATGTAAACATATTTTCTGGACCACTCTCCAGAGCAGAAGGAACCACAGCTGGACAAGGGTTTCACACAGGTGCAGACGACACTACTGGTCTGCATGAGCTGGGCTGGTCCAAGGCAGTCTAGCGAAAAGGTCAAACCCAAGGTCATAGCTCCCACTCACTGGCCCCAGATCACTGGGGTTTCTCAGGCCACTTAGCATTCTGAGAAAGCCAGTGGTTGTTCTGCATTCAGACAGGGCAAGTTTTCTGGGATTAACAAAAATTCCAGCCTTTGCTTTTGGCTGGAATTATTATACAACCCGATGGAGAGACACTGGCCGTCTTGGGCTGATAAACATCGGAGGGAAGTGTACATGGGTCAGATGGAGCAAATGAAGAAAGCAGTAATAACCGAAACTGCAGTTGGACAGAATCTTACCAAACATGGACTCTGTCTGTAGGGACGGAAATAGTCAAGTCCGTCTTAGAGGCTTATTTGTCTCATCTAAAACCCCTACGAACAAAAAAGGAAAAGGCTAACATATCCCCCAAATGGCCAACAATATGGGACTCACAGAGAGGGAAGGAAAGAGCTCAGATAGTCCACAAATACAGTAGTCTCTCTTATCGGTGTATTTCTCTTTCCAAGGTTTTGGTTGCCTGTGGCCAGCCACAATCCAAGAGTATTAAATAGACATTTCCAGAAATAAACAGTATCTGGAAGTTTGAAATTGTACTCTGTTCTAAGTTGTTCAGTGGAGCCGTGCGCCAACCAAGCAATCCTGTCCAGGATGTGAGTCATCTCTGTGTACAACACGCCCATGGTGTATGTGCCGCTCACCTGCTAATCGCTTGCTGACTATCTTGGCCACCAAACCAACAGCTGCGGTATGGCAGTGATGTGTTTAGTAACTTAGTTTACTACTAATGGCTGCAAAGGGCCCCACACATGATGCTGGCAGTTTGGGGATGGGAGGGGGAGGTCTAAAAGCGTTCCCTTCAACTAACTGAAAGGTGAAAATTCTCAACCTACCAAGTGCAGAAAACAAAAATCTGTTCACTCATATCTCCACAGTAGACTTCAAAGTCACTACACAAGAATGGGCAGGTTTGCTGTTATCAACGTGACCGTGACTTGATGTAACTGAGGATGTTTTCAGTGATTCTTAATATATATATTTAAAGAGCACATATATTGGCAAGTAGCTATATATACCTGTTTATATAGAGATGGCATGATAAAAGGGAAGGGAGGTTGGAGGCATGATCCTGTGAGGGATAGAATAGGATAAAGGCAAAGGATGCTCTGAATTTTTACATACGTCTCTTTCTCTTGTATTATTTACCACGACTGTAATCATTTTTGTTTACCCAGGCAATCTTCACTAGGGTAATGTCTAGTGGAGTCACGAGGTTGGGGGCAACACCCAAGATCTCAGAGTAGGGAGCTATCAAGATGCAATTCAAGTCCAGGAGAGCCACAGCCTCCCAGCTACAACTCAGTGGGAACACAACATGGGCAACGGTCAACGAACTTGGAAAGGAAGAGTCCCCAAAGCAATAGAGACCAATGCCTTTGGGGGCACAGTCAAGGCAAGAATATTACCTCTTTTTACACTGTGTTTGTGTGTTTGTGCGCGTGCATGCGTGTGTGTGTGTGTGTGCGTGTGTGTGCCATATATAACTGAGTATCCTCAGATGCCAGAAGAGGGTATTGATGCCCTAGAGCTGGAGTGAACAGGCAGTTGTGGCACACTTGGACTGAGTGCTTAGAACTGATCTGTGTCCTCTGGAAGAGCACTGAGCACTTTTAACTCTGAGCCATCTCTCCAACCTCCCTTCATTTTTATTTTAGTTTTTGAGGAAAATTATTCTCAAATCCTGAGATTGGATGAGGTTTGGTTCTGGAATTTAAGACCTCCCCCTACTGTCTTTGTGTCTATGACTCCTTTTGGTGAGGCAGATGTCTGTCCCCTGCCTGGCCCACTGCTGTCTTAGAAGCACAGAACTTGCTTGGCTTCACAGCTAGCAGCTGGAAGGCATTTTGCTTCAGGATGATTATACCCGAGTTTCACTTAAATCTGATTGATTAAAGCTTGGGACTTAGACTTTAAGGTTGCTGCTGGGCTGTAGAATATTATTTTAAGGTGTGTCACTTCTCTTTATGCTATGGAGCATTTGTTTAATGATGCAAAGATGTTGCTTTTGTTTATGCTGCATTAGTTTGACTCTGTGAAGCTGTGGTTCTTTGCCTGTATAAAACACCTGATGGTCTAATAAAGAGCTGAACAGCCAATAGTGAGGCAGGAGTAAGGATAGGTGGGGCTGGCAGGCAGAGAGGATAAATAGGAGGCGTGACGAGAACGAGGAGCAAGGCAGAACAAGGAGAGGAGGACACCAGGAGCTAGCCTCTCAGCTACACAGCAAGCCATGGAAAAAGAAGTAAAGAAAGATATACAGAAATAGAGAAAGGTAAAAGTCCAGAGGCAAAATGTAGTTGAAATAATTTAAGAAAAACTGACAAGAAACAAGCTAAGCTAAAACCAGGCAATTATAAGAAAGAATAAGGCTCTGTGTGTGATTTATGTGGGAGCTGGGTAGCAGGACCCCCCAAAGAACAAAGGGTCAAAAGAGTAAAAGGGGCAAGAGTTAAAACAAACAAACAAACAAACAGAAAACCAATAACACTACTAGGATTAGTTAACATGTTCCAGGCTATTAAGATAAAATAAATGTATTTTGTACATGAGAATGAAATACATTTAGGAGTTCTTAGGGGACAAAAGCTCTCTGACTTGGTTATTTTCGTTATCCCCACATTTACATCCTACAATTCTAGCTTCATAGGTGGTGGCATCAGGAAGCGGGGTTTTCGTGAGGGGACAAGGTGCTTTTATAAACACGACTCCAAGGAACTAGAGCACGCTGTGTGTGGACCCAGCGTGAGGGCTTCACCTGTGACCCAGAGAGCAGCCCTCATCGGACAGTAAATTTGACTGCAGACTTCTCAGTTTCCAGCATCTAGAGAAACATATGTGTCCTGTACACAGGCTGCCCGGGCTACGGGAGCCTGAACAGACTAATATGGGCCGTGTGTGGCGTTGCCCTCACCAAACCCCAGAAGGGATGGATAGAGCAGCAATGGCTCAGCACTTAGAGGGCCCGGAAGGTGCTCTGCAGGGGAGGGAAGCCCCAGCGGAATAAGCCTAGAGAAGGGGCTCCATAGGGAGACCTGTCTAGACACACAGACAGGCAGACAGGCAGACATGGCTCCTGGTAAAGGGGTGCTGTAATAGTTTTTCTTTGCTATGATAAACACTATGTTCAAAAGGAACTTAGAAAGGAAAGGGTTTGTTTATTTGGCTTGCAGAACCTGTCATCAAGGGAAGTCAGGCAGGAACTCAAATAGGAACAGAGGCAGGAAACATGGAGGAAAGCTGCTTACTGGCTTGCTCTCCGTGGCTCATGGCTTTTCATACAGCTCGGGACCACCTGCCTAGGGGATGCCACTGCCCACGGGGGGATGGGACCGTCTTCCCATATCGGTTATTAAGACTTGCCCACGGGATAATCTGGTCCAGGCAGTTCCTCCATTTACATTACCTGAAAACAGACAAGAAACCCAAAACTCTGGCCCACAAGAACACATTCACACAAGAAATTTTCTAAAAAGGTAAAGGAACGAGAAAGAGAGAGAGAGAGAGAGAGAGAGAGAGAGAGAGAGAGAGAGAGAGAGAGAGAGAGAAATACGTACATGATGGATGTTTGAGAACAGGTCTCTAGGCAGATCTTACAGTTCCATACAGGATAAAGCCAAAGATGGCAACCCCTGGGACAGAAAGACTTCCAGCTCTGTTCCATACACATCTCATAGGCCCCTAACTTCAGATGCACCATGGGGGTCACATGGGCCAGAACAGGGATGTCAGCTTTGGGGCTCCTTACCAGGACAGCTACTTTACTTCTCTGACCCCTTAGTCTTGTTGCCTGTGAAGTGGGGGTGAAGATGCCTCATGGTGGTTTGAGAATGAGAATATTGGCCATAGCCCCAAAGACGATTTAAAAGCACCTATGGTCACTTGTGGTCCCCAGTGCTCTCTGAAGTCAGCATCAGCCTGGAACCCCTGCTCATGAGGGTCTTGTAGGCTTGTTCTTCCTTCCCAGCTGGTAAAACCCTTCCCACATTCCAAGGTCTCCCGCTGTCCTCCTCCCTCAAAACCTCTACCTCCCTGCGGAGGAGAAGCAGTCCTTTCTCCTCTTACCCAGCCCTGCCTCCATGGCACCTTCCACCCTTACCAGCTGGGTCAGGAGCTCTGTGGACCCAGAGGGTTTGGGCAGGAGCTGTATTGGGGGATACTCACCTGATAGTCTGTCCCTAGCATAGAGCTGGCTGGATAAACACCTGTGAAATGCCCATAGGACAGAACGCCTTCCCCTCCTCCTGACAATGTCCCCAACCTTCTTAGGGAAGGAGAGATCAAAGGCCCTGTATTTCTTTCTCCTTAGCCACAAGCATTCTTCTGTTTGGTGTGATTCCAATGAGGCTAAAAGCCCCCAGGGGCTCAGTTCAGACACCAAAGGGCTGCTGAGGGTAACAAAGACAGCTGAGAAGGAAGTAAGCTGTTTGGGGTGCATCACCGGACCTCACTTCGCTGACCATAAATGGCCAGCATCTCTCTTCTCCAGCTGTGCACAGCTGTCCTGTTCCTTTCACCACTTGCACTTTTCTCCACTCTCAAAAGGATCAGGCCTTACATAGGACCTTAGCTGTGTGGACTAAGGAAATGTGAGTTAGAGCTGCCCTCTGCTGGCCGCTGCTGGCAGCTGCCCTTTCCTTAATGCCTGCTTGTCCTCTTGTGATTGATTGTCCAAGAGAACCCACCCAACCCCAGCACATTGTCTGTGGCTCTCATTTTGATCTTATTGGACCAAGTTTGAACTCCATGACCTGGGAAATTTCTCCAGGAGCTAGAGCCAAGGCCCCTTTCTGGAACTACTCCTGCGCATGCTGGTTCCTGAAGCCTGATCCCAGCCTCTACGCACCAGCTCTCTGGTGTGTTGGTCTTTACTCCACGTGCAAGACTGCTTCTGGTTTCAACTCTTCTCCAGCCTTGATCCCAACTAGATCGAAGGCTAGTGTGGTGTCGGAGCGTGTTTAGATAGGCTCGGGTCTGAGCACGCTTTAGAACCTGCCCCAGTTGGGAAGGGAAACCATATTCCAGCCCCACCCCCGACCAGCCCGAGTGGCCTTATTGTGCAGCCTGATCGGGTCCTTCTGAGAGAGGTGGCACCATTGTGGCGTAAGTTTCTGAACGTGCCGAGACCTCGACCTTACAAGAATAGTTAGTTACTGGCTGGCAGAGGCAGGGTAACTCCCCTGAGAGGTAGCCTCCCTCCTTCTCTCCTGCCCTCCTCCCCCCTTTTTCCTCCTTCCTTTCTCTGTCTGTCCATCCGTCCCTTCCTTCCCTCAGCGATCACTGAGTAGACATCAAGGACTGGCTCGGCTGCAGCTATCACCCAGAAAAGACAGCAAAGCCTGTCTTCACAGTAGTTCACCAACAACGGTGTCCAGGACAGGAGAGGTATGCTGTCTCAGATCACAGCCCCTGGTCCAGCTGAGGGGTGGGGTGGTCCCAGGAGCCTTTGTGAGCGTGTTCCACGTGAGGTGGATGGAAAGGAGAAGCAGGTAAGGGAGGGTGGGAGGCGGGAACAAGGAAGGAGGAGTGGAGGCTGCTGCTCAGATCTGCAGGGAGCTTCTGACAGTGCAGCTGGGCTGGGGAAGATGTGGACCAGTGTGGGGGCCGAGACAGAGCTCAGTGATGTGGGCAACATGAAAATGTTTGTTTTAAGCAATGAGAATAAGGGTTTAAAAGCAGAGGATTGAGGGCCTGGGGAGATGGCTCAGCCTTTAAGAGAACTTGCTGTTCTCGAAGAGAACCGAGTGTGATTCCCTAGTGCTCACAAGCATCTGTAACTCCGGTTTCAGGATGTTGCCTTCTGATATTGTCAATCACCAAGCACACATGTGGTATACATACATACATACATTTAGGCAAAACACTCTCACACATAAAATCCATAAAAATAAAAATAATAAATATTTTTAAGCAGGTTCTTAGTCAAAGTTCTGCTGCTGCAGAGAGACACCATGACCACAACAACTTTTAAAGAAAGCATTTACTTGGGGCTGACTTACAGTTCAGCGGTTTAGTCCATTGTCATCATGTGGGGGAGCATGGTAGAATGTAGGCAGACATGGTGCTGGGGAGTAGCTGAGAGTACACACCTGGATCTGCAGAGAGGAGGGAGGGAGAGAGAGAGAAAGAGAGAGAGGGGGGGAGAGAGAGGGGGAGAGAGAGAGAGAGAGAGAGAGAGAGAGAGAGAGAGAGAGAGAGAGAGAGAGAGAGAGAGAGACTGGGCCTGGGAGCTTGGGCATTTGAAACCCAAAGCCCGCCGTCATTGACACACTTCCTCCAACAAGGCCACACCTCCTAGTAGTGCCCGGGCTGTGCAAGTGTGACCAGCTTAGTTACAGAGCTTTGTCAGGTCACACAATCAGTGAGTGAGCAGTAGCCACGCCTGTCCATGTTCTGTAAGGAAGGACACAGGTTCTGAGTGTTCCTCTGAACCCGGGTGCCCACCTTTGCTCTCTGAGCACCCTATCTGAGAGAGCATTGTGAGGAGTCAGAGATAGAAGACTAATGGGCTCCCTAATGCCCTCTCCAGCCCATGGCCACATCGGGTAATAGCCAAAAGGCCAGCAGTCTGCTCTAAGTCTCAGAGGCCATGACCCTTCCACAGCTGGGCTCCTCTCAGTGTCACGGCTGCCCACTTTATCTTAGGAGCTCAGCCTCAGGGTGACAGACCCCAGAGCACTCCGCCCCTGCGTTCAGCAGCTGCCACCTTTCTTCGGGCCTGGCCTGGGAATCCTGCGTAAGCTCCCGGAGAAGGGTTTTCCATGACCCGGGTTCCGTGTACTCTTTAGAGGTTTGAAACACCAGGCTGTGGAGGAACCGCTACAGCCCACGCTGTCCTATTCATCCTAAGAGCCCCACAAGGTTGCCTGCAGGCCTCTATATGACAGAGTTTTATGGGTGCAGAAGCCACTTAGGGTGGAGTTGGGGAGGTCAGAGCTCCTGGACTCAACACCGTTTAACTTCAGAATACAATCCCACAGAACAAGCAAGCCTGGAGTGACCACATGTCTGTGGTACCAGCATCCCCCAGGAGACTGGCCAGGACCCCTCTCAGAGCTAAGCTAGTCTGGCTCTACCCTGGCTTTGGCTAACTCTGACGGAAAGTTTGAGGTGAGGCTCTAGGTGATAGAGCTCAGCTCCCATCAGAACCCTCAGGGAGCTGGAAAAAACTGGATTCCTTTCTCATCCCTGAGGCAGATTTTTCAGGAGAAGGAACTGCAGTTTGCCTTTTACCCAGGCCTCCCAGGGAGTGAGAAACTGCTCCAGCCTGCCTATGTGCTGGGCAGCTGAAGGAGCCCAGGAGAGATTGCCTGAAGGAGAGGCACAGGGTGAGTGGGTCTGTTCCTGTCCCACTGTGGCTCCACAGGGAGAGCCTAGAGCAGCCGCAGCAGGAAGAACTTCTGAGGTATCTGTGGAGTCCCCTTCTTCTGCTCCATAGTGTGACCGCCATCAGTCCTTTCAACAACAAACCTCAAGCTCAAAGAACTGAAGTTCCAAGGCCACAGGGCTGCAGCCAGAGCAGGGTGCTGCCTTGGTGTTCCCAGCAGGCCTCCCCGTTTGGGGAAGGAGGGCGAACTTCCACTGAGTGCTCCAGCAGCATCTAGGGCCGGCCGCAGAGTGCTCCAGCAACAGGTAGGGCTGGCTCTTGTGGATATGAGATTGTGGAGGTGTAGGGCCAAGGAACCAGGAAAACCTGCTAGGCTTCTCTGTAGGGACTGTAACACACACACACACACACACACACACACACGCTCATTTTGCTACTTTAAACTTTATTTGTTTCGTTTGGGGTGGGATGGGGTGAAGAAGCACTGATTATTTTAAAACTACCCTAGTAAAAGGGTGGAAATATGAAAAAGCATGAGCCAAGTAAACATCCCTCCCTCTCAGATCTTGAGGTAATTTTGTTCCTTCTTCCGAAGGCAAGCCCACCAATGAGGATCAAATTGTACTCCAGGTATTTATCGGCTGGGACCCTGGACCAGTCACTGACATTTCTGTGCCTCAGTTTCTTCATTTGTAAACTGAAGAGAAAACTCACCACAGCATCTATTTCGAAGGCCTTCTATGAAGCATTTAGATGGGTTTCATGTCTTAGAGCAGACACTGAAAAAACTTTCATGTGGCTAAACCTGTTTAGATTTTGCATAATAGCCATGTTCAATTTGGGTTTATTCGTTATTTATTTATTTATTTATTTATTTATTTATTTATTTATTTATTTTCAACACAGGGTTTTTCTATTTAACAGCCCTGGCTATCCTGGACCTCACTCTGTAAACCAGGCTGTTCTCAAACACAAAGATCCACCTGCCCCTGCCTCCCAGGTGCTGGGGTTTAAAGGCGTGTGCCACCACCACTGCCTGGCAACAATTTAGGTTTCTTTGATTATGGGTTTTGTTTTGACTTTTTTTTAAATGTTCAAATATATATGATTCGGGTTCTTTTATTTGTTTCCGTGTTTGTTTTACAAAAGATGGTTCTCATGTTTATAGCCTGCCTTTCCCACTTTACTGTCACATGGCGAACTTTTCCTCACACCCTTGAGCATTCTTTTGCCACAGGGATAGGAATGGCTGCATTATACCGACTTGGCCGGTTTGCCGTTGGGGGAGATGAGCTAAAACACAGGGGTAAGGGCACAACAGTGACCAAACCTTGTTCCTTCCATACCCGTGGCAGCTGGCCATGCCCAGGGAGAGGCCACAAGCCAGCCACTTCATCGTCACTAGTGGCAGCCAGGCCACTGTCCATGTGATTACCGTATCACCCTCTCCACCTGCCCCACACAGGTCGGGCGGGGCAGGTACACCCCACCCCAGGGATCACTGACGGTTTCTTTTTCCTTCCCGGAATTGGCCCTTTCCCAACTTCTAGAACCTCCTCTCCTGTGAGGCCTCCTGAGATGTCTGCACTGACTCATAGTTCAAGGTCCAGGCCTCTGAGGACCTAAATAAACTCCAGGGTTGTCAGGGTGACAGAGGAATTCTGAACTCAGACATCTCCTATGTAGATGAAAGTCGGGATACTGAGCCTTGGGAGCAGAAGGGAGGTACCCTTGAGAGTTAGGTGTGGTGACAGGGAAGCGGGGTCCAGACATGCCACCCATGATCCACATGATACGAGCTAGTTCTCAGCAGAGGCTTCTAGCTTGAGGGGTTAGAGACTTAGGAACTTGGGAGTGGACTAGGAAATGGGGTACCTCTGAGATCCCTATTTCCTGTCCCTAGCCAGTGGCTTCTAAGAGCACCTGAAGGCCTGCTCTGAACCTAACTCTTTTTACCCATTGCCCAAAAAAGCAGAGATTGTTGCAGAGCAGTGGTGGCAGATGCCTTTAATCCCAGCACTCAGGAGGCAGAGACAGACGAATCTCTGTGAGTTCAAGACCAGCCTGGTCTACAGGGTGAGTTCCAGGACAGCCAAGGCTGTTACATGGAGGGAAAAAAGGACAGATTGTCAAGAGCAAGCAAAGAAAGCATTGGCAGGATGGAGTTCTACACCAGAAGGTCCATCTTCACTTAGCCTTCAGCAAGTTCCTTTTGCTTTTTAGGCAATGGGGAGAGAAGGGGTTTGTGTTAGGAAAAGACAAATGACCAGACACTTGTGGGTGCTAATCCAGGGAGCGGAGTGAAACTGGGGAACGTGAAGCTGTTTGATGCCCTGAAAATCTTACGCTGGTGTCCTCGGTGTCCAGCCCAAGGGGAGATAGATTAGGATCATTTCAGAAGAACCCTGAGTTATACAGTTCTGGACCAAGGTTTCCCAAATTGAACATGACTCCAGGCCAAGTTGAGCGGAACCTATCTGGCCTCAACTGTACTGCCTAGTTTTATGTCAGCTTGACACAAATTAGAGTCACCAGAGAGGAGGGAGCGCCAAAGCGCCAACTGAGAAAATGCCTCTTCAGATCAGGCTGTAGACGAGTCTGTAGGTTATTTTCTTAATTAACCTTAGTTAATCAGTGGCGGAGGGCCCAGCCCATTGTGGGTGGTGCCATCCCTGGGCTGGTGCTCGTGGGGTCTACAAGAAAGCAGGCTGAGCAAGCCATGATGAGCAAGCCAGTAAGCAACACCCTTGCATGGCCTCCGTATCAGCTCCTGCCTCCAGGTTCCTGCCATGTTTGGGTTCCAGTGTTGACTTCCTTGATGATGAACAGATAAGGAAGAGTAAGCCAAACAAACTTTTCCTCCCCAACGTTTTGGTCCGTGGTGTTTCACCACAGCAATAAAAACCCTAAGATACCAATGTTTGGGTAATAAATGACTCAGTCGTGAGGTAAAGATAGAGATGTCAAGCCTTTTACCACAGTTCACGCTCCTGTCACCGTCTGCCAGCCCAGGTGGACAGTCAATGCTTTTTAAAAAGATTTTATTTATAAAATCCATTTTATAAGATTTATTTATTTATTTTACTCTGGTGCAAGCACGGTGCCCTCAGAGGGTGCTGGGTATCGAACCCAGGTCCTCTGGAAGAACACGCAGTGCTCTTAAACACTGCACCATCTTCAGCTCCAGTCAGTGGAGCTGACAGAAGTTGTTTCCAAGTCCCTGAAACTAACTAAGGCAAAAGTCATCACCACAACCCTCGTGACAGAGGCACTATCTCCAGCCATGCCAGGGAGAAACAGAATGCAGATCTCAGCGGTGTGACCCTTAGCAAAAATTAGTGGGTTTTTAGTAGGTATTTTCTGGGTTTTGCTTTGCTCTCATCTGTTTGTTTGAAACGGTATTAATTTTTTTTAGAAAAAAATACATTTTTTACACTGTGTGTGTGTATATATGTGTGTGTATGTGTGTATGTATGTGTGTTTGTGTGTATGTATGTATGTGTGTATGTGTGGTGTGTGTATATGTGTATGTATGTGTGTTTGTGTGTGTATGTATGTATGTGTGTTTGTGTGTATGTGTGTGTATGTGTGTATGCATGTGTGTATGTGTGTTTGTGTGTGTATGTATGTATGTGTGTTTGTGTGTATGTGTGTGTGTGTATGTATGTGTGTGTACACGCGCGCGCATGTGCTCATGTATATGGGAGCTGTGGAGGCCAGAGAACAAAGTACAGGAATCAACTCCCTCCTTTCACCATTCGGGTTCTAGCGATTGAACTCAGGCCATGGGTACCCACTGTGACCTGGTGTTTTGGGGTTGCTGTGTGGTGCACATCCCCTCTCAGTCTTGCCCCTGGAGAGCCAAGGGACTGGTAGACAGAAGTGAGTGCCACTGAGATGAGCCTGACTGCTTTGCTCAGCCGCCTCCCAAACTCCTGCACGGTTCCAAGTCTACACCCAGTTTCTCAGGCTGACCCCCCACCCTCTAGTCACCACACCACAGCACATCTGTCTCCCACGTGCCTGCATCCCGTCTCCATCTCCACTGCCCACTTATTGTCCTGGTCCCAGCTGCTCACAGTTTTCCCTGGTCTGCCCCCCAACCCACCCGCATCACAATGCATCATCCCCAGCCCAGGCCGAGAAAGGTAAAGACTATAAAATCGATCAGAGCATGCCACTCCTCCACTTCAGAGTCCTCTGACTCCTGCCAGGCCGATGGGCCCTGTGTTCTGGCCGCTGCCTACCAGTGCAGGCTGCCACTCCCATTACCCGGTCTACAACAGCCCTGGCTTCATTCCTAGCCACACGACCTTTGCCTAGCTGATCCCCTTCTCTGGCTCTTGCCCACTGCTTTGTCTCATGAAACTCAACTCCCTCTTCCCAGAGTTCTTCTCTGAGGCCACCCACCCCAGCCACTTCCCAAACACCCCACCCTCGCGGTCTCCTCCATGCCCCCTCCCCACCTTCTTGCCTTCCTCCGCTTAGCAGACCCTGGTTATTATCAGCGTGTGAATTTGCCTCTTCTACCTCAGAAACATTCAGGAACCTCACCTCTCCTGCCCACTCCTTTGTTTGCTTACAGAAGTGACTTTCCCCTGCCCCATCCCCCCACCTGTAGTAAAGAGATCTTTCCCCCAGTCCTTGAAGTTCTCCACCTCTGAGCAGAGCCTGTTTTGGCGTTTCTAAAGGACCCAGGTTTGCTTTCTTAAAGTTGGATAGTTCAGAAGGGGCTCCTTGGTCCCTTTATTTTAAAACCTATGTGCATGCTGAGTCCCCCAAAATGGCAAGGCCTCCCAGGGCTACAGAAGAAGTCACTTCAAGAATCTACTCACTAATAAGTGATGAAGGCATACAGAGGCCCCATCATCTGCCACTGCATGCACACACACACACACACACACACACACACACACACACATACACACACACACACACACACACACACACACGAGACAGAGAGGGAGATGGAGAGACAGAAAGAGACAGAAAGAGGGGGAGGAAGGGGGAAGGAAGGGGAAAGGGAAGGAAAGAGAGAGAGGAAAGGGGGAGGGAGGGAGGGAGGGAGGGAGGGAGGGAGGGAGGGNNAAGGGGGAGGGAGGGAGGGAGGGAGGGAGGGAGGGAGGGAGGGAGGGAGGGAGGGAGGGGAAGGGTTGGGTTGTGGTCACAGCCAGCTTATCACCAAGCATTTCGCCTCTCCATCCCAAAGAATCAGCATAGCCTCTATCTGACATTCCCTTCCCACTCCCTCTTGACTGAACTGCTATCTGGCTTGAAGGGTTGACCCCCATCCGTTCCTCCTTAGGAGTGTCTTTCTCAAACAAAGCATGGCCATCGGTGCCTTCTCTTCTCATCTGGGTCTTCGCAGAGGCTCAGAGATGGGAACATGGCCCTTGATGTGAGACAGGCAGTCACAGAATGGCGCATGCAGCAGGTATCTGGGAGCCAAGTGCCAGAATCATCACAGCCCCAAGGGCCATTCGAAGAGCTGAAATACAGCAGGCAGGCGGTTCCAGTAGGCATCCCATCAGAGAAAGCACTTGATCAGATGCTGAGCTGTGACTCAAATGGAATTACAAGATGTCCTCAGAGTGGAGGGTAAAGTGCAAGGGCCAGCAGGAGGTGGGAGATAAGGAGCCTGGACGGCAAGAAGGGAGTTGGGGCTTCATCCTCACACTCAAGTGGTTTGGGTTCGAAAATGGATAATCAGATTCCCGCTTGAGGAAGAGCCTCATCCATCCACAGCCAAGAGGGGGTGTGGTTCAGAAGAACAAGGGTGGATGCAAGGTTTCGAGTTGGGGGACTATTGTCGTCAGAGGCAGAAAAATCTGACAGGAGCTGAAGGGGATAGTCACAGAGTGGGAGAGGAGAGATGGTCTGCCAGGCGTGGAGGTAGGACCCGCACAAGAGGTGATGGGACTGATGTAGGCACCGAGGAGGACTAAGCAGT
Organism: Alexandromys fortis; assembly: GCF_014885135.2. Classification (NCBI taxonomy): domain Eukaryota; kingdom Metazoa; phylum Chordata; class Mammalia; order Rodentia; family Cricetidae; genus Alexandromys; species Alexandromys fortis. The sequence goes on from NW_026068162.1 coordinate 1,076,623, forward strand.
GACGTCATACCCCGCCCCCATCCCGGGGCATACAGAAGTGGGCATACATTCGGCAGAAGAGGTTAAGATGTTTGTGATGAACTCGAGGTACATCCTGGGGTGTCTGTGACCCTCAAGTGTGTTCTCGCACCCGGCACAGTGTGCGGCAGGAAGCAGAGGAATAAAAGAATCAATGGAAGAATAAAGTGAGGTCCCCCAGGCTCTGTAGCCTCAGAGTTTCAAGGAGATGCTCTCTGAGTTCTGTTTCCTTCCCACCCAAGCCCCAGCTACTCATCCCACAGCTTGGTACCCAGAACTGTCCTCATGAAGAAGTCCTATTATCCATCCCTACAAGTGAGTGGCCTGGCCTCTCTGTGCTTCATAATGTCTCCTCCCTCTGCAGCCTACTCTAGCCAATTTCTACAACGCCTGACACGAAAAAGTCCCAGTCCTGGACTCTAACCTTCCAGGCTCCTGTCCAATGAAATCTGAAGTGTCTAAGGACACCCAAAGGATCCCATGGAGTTCACAATGCTGAGAGTGCCTGGTGACACTCACTCATTCTTCTCTGCCCAAAGATGTCAGCCAGGTCTCTGTTATGGGTTGAGTCTGCCCAACCCTGTCCCCAGGTCTCCTATGGGAATCCCTGATGTGATCACAGTGACTTGCAGAGAGGCCCACAGGGAGGGTCTGGTCTGAGCTGGAAAGAATGAGGACCTGGCTGGCCACCCAAGCCAGAGCTGAGAATGGAACAAGACTGTGGCCTTGATGGAGCTGCGCCTGGGAAGGCAATGAAAAACAGGCTCTTCAAACCCGAAAGGGGTCCGTCCATGTGGCTGAGACTCGGAGAACCATAGGTCCAGGGAGGTCTAGAGGGCCAGCTCACACAAAATCATGGCTAGCTGCTGATCCAGCAGGCGGTTTCACCTCCACATCCTAGAAAGTGGCTGCCCGATGGACTTTCTTGGGGTCCCACACTAATTTGGGTGGAAAAGATCCCTCCCTGGGTCTGACTCCTGAACCCCTGGATTCAGGCCATTGGGACGGTGTAGGATGAGTGGTGGGAAGCAAGCCAACATATCTCGGTGGGTCTTGGGAAGCCAAGGACAGAGTTCTGACTGCAGACTACAGTTCTATGCTCCAATGAAGTCTCCAGCACAGATCCTAACCCCAGCAGGGCCTGAGGCCAGGAGGCTCAGCTCCCATGCCACCTTCCCTGTCTGCTCCCTGTCCTTCTCCCTCTGCCTCAGTCCTTCGATGTCTATTTATAGCCGGTTTCCTACACTGAATTGTGAGTTCTCAGAAGGCAAGGGGGTATCACAGGAGGTTTTTAAATAAAGCAACTTGCAGGGTCCAGGCAGCTTCTTGAATAGTGACAGAAGGTGGCCTTACTGAAGGCATCCATTAGGGCCTGGGGCATGGGACAGGGTGAGGAAAGAAAGAATGAGGAACAAGGGTGACCAGAGGGGAGGGCCCCTCCTGGGTGACAGGGGACGGGAGATAGACATGACCAGAATGAGCCCTGAAAGAAGCCTCAGCCCTGTGTGTCATGCCCAAGTGGCCTGGGCCCCACCCTGTCTTCTCTGACAGGCAATGTCCTGTTCACAGGCACGACCTGGGTACATACGGTCACACACCCGTGGGGTGCAGTACGTCAACATAAAACACACATGCCAATCCAAAGCTTTTCTTGAGCCTCTGCTCCATCTGAGGCCTTCCCCTCACACAGAAAACAGACTCATGAGATCATATGTGCCTTTTGTTTGTGACCCCAGCTCCTGATGCTAACCCAGGGCCCCAGAGGAGGTATGGGAAAAGCCGGGAGATGAGAGGCCACACCCAAGGCCAGAGGTCAACAAGGAGGAAGCTTGGGAAGCAGGGGTCTCTGGTCAAGCTCTGACACCTGTCACCACTGACACTTCCTCAGGTCCACTTCGGTGCTGGGTGGTTGGCGGCCTGAGAGGCCTCCCCACCCTCCAGAGTCCAAAGACCACAGGTGTGGCTTCTTCAAAGCCTGCTTCCTCACAGGCCACCTGATCATCAGTAGGTCTCTGCCTGAGGCAGCTGGCAGAGAGGCCAAACGGTTCTCCCGCCAACGGCACTGGACCTCTGTCTCAACCATCAGCCTCCTGGGGGACCAGACATCCAGCTACACTGGTACTCAGGTAAGAGCCAATTTCCAGCGGATAGCAAGGATGGGAGAGCTTGGGGCCAACGTGGGCACACTTGTGGTTTCCCAGGGTTGGGGTATCTGGCAGCCTCGTCTCAGGTTTAGGAGGAAGAACTAGCCCTAGGAACTTCTGGCTGGAGACCAGAAAGAGCAAGGGGCTCCAGATGTCTTCCCCTAGGGTCAGTCATGTAGATACCCCTACCTTGTTCTATACACCTACACAAGGGAAAGCAAAGACCAATCCCTCCCTGCTGCTAAAGGGGCCAGGCAGGGCAAACAGCACCTCAGCCCTGCGGTGCAGGGTCTTTAGCAGTAGCTGTTGAACTACCTCTGTCAGCCCACAGGAACCCTCGGTGGCATAGAGGACCCGTACCGTGTGAAAGAGCAGGCAGGGCTGAGCAGAGCAGGGCTCTTTTTTCCTTCCATTTAGAAGCAGGAATTGAATGCCACAGGCCGGGGAGATGAGGGGGCAGAGGGAAGGGTCAGGCTTCCAGCACTTGCTCTGATCTAGGAAAGGGGTTCTCCCCAGCCCCAGTGTGTGTGTGGGGGGACAGAGACCAGCCGCCTCCTCTGTTCCCATGATGCCCGCTGGCAAATCGTTTTTTCCATCTGTGAGTCACCGTAACAGATCCCCGTCATTTTCATAACAGTCCAATAAACAGGTATAGGCGCTTCCGTACACTTTGGCCGGGGATATGCAACTGACGTGCCCCAAGCAGGTAGATGCATGGGGATTCACGAAATCACTACAAATGCATACAAATAACGCATTACCTCGACTCCTGCATACACCCAACACATACAAATTCATGGCATTTAACTCCATTCCACTTCAAAAGATGTTTCTGCACCCCCCTCTATGGTCCACCGTCTAGTGACGGACACATTTGTAAGGCAGACACCATTTCCCTATTAAACAGCCCCTAGCCTGCTGTCCTTTTTGAACATGAGAGTCCTCCTCTGAGAAGTGGGGGTAATGGTTCTGGCTCTGGTGTTGTTTTTTGGTTGTTGGTTTATTTATTTATTTATTTATTTTGGTTTTTCAAGACAGGGTTTTTCTGTAGCTTTGGAGCCTGTCCTGGAACAAGCTCTTGTAGACCAGGCTGGCCTCGAACTCACAGAGATCCGCCTGCCTCTGCCTCCCAAGTGATGGGATTAAAGGTGTGCACCACCACCGCCCAACTTCTGGTGTTGTTTTGAGTACTTGCTAGGTTACTGAAGGCAAAATCCTTAGAGTGGGTGCTCGCCATTTGGTGCTGTATAAGTACGGTGGATAGACAGTGGCGGAGACTAGATGAGGTGGGGTCCGGAGGGCTTGGCAGCAGGCTCAGGGTGCCGCAGGACTACCGTGACCACTCCTGTTGTTAGAGAGGAATGCGCAGTGTTGAAAATAGCATTTGGGAACGCTCTGGGCAGGGGGTGGTTAAAGAAGTGTTTAGCGGTCAGTTGACTGTGAGCTGGATTTATAGAGTTGGAGAGGGGGTACCTGGGGGAGAATATGGAACACTAGAGGGAAAAGAGGCAGGAGTGGTAGTCAGGAACCAGATGAACGTAGGACCCGGCAAATTCCACACAGCACCCCCTCCCATATATGTCTGTCTGTCTGTCCTCTACTCTGTATCTGAGAGGTGGCGGGGAGGGAGAGGGAGTCTCACACTTAAATACATTCTTCCTGGCATAGTCGTTAGTGGGACCTTCCTCCCTGTTAAAGCAGGCCTGGACAGGAGGCTAGCTATGGCAGGGAGAGCAAGTGAGCCCTCTGCCCTCCCCACAGAAGCAACTCATTTGTGGCATCTTTCACATCTAGTCCTGGAGTAAGATCCGAACCCAGATTCAAATCATGGGAGGCCATTCATGTTGTGTTCTCTGACCTCGACGCTTTCTTCCCTGGCCCGTGACCTCCAAGCCTAACAAGACAGGCTTCTTGGGCAGGGTATTAGATGCAGAAGACTCTGAGTAGGTCCCCTGGAGCTAAGGGCTTCAGAGCTGGTCACAGGGTCCCCAGGTCAGAGCAGCAGCACCTGGGCCTTATATTTCTGTTCCTTCGTCTAATGATTGTCCCTGGTTCACTGTGATTCTAGGAAGCTGTCCTCATCAGTGTCGAAATGTCGCGGCCCAGCAGCAGAGCCATCTACTGTAAGCTTTCTGCCTGCCCTCCCCTGCTCAGCTCCCCTCTGGGCCAAGCTCCCCAAACCCCGTCTTCTCCACCGCCCCTGCACTTGTCCAAACCTAACCTCGTTTCTGCTGCCCCTACCCTTGACTCTGTACCCACAGTGCACCGGAAGGAGTATTCCCAGAGCATGGCCTCAGAACCTACCCTCCTACAGCACAGGGTGGAGGTGAGTACCCCTGGGCCTCAGGCAGTTTCTGAGCAGAGCTACGCGTTCCGGCATGTCTTGCCTTGCCAGAACATAGGTATACCTGACCCTGACGCGACGGCTCAACCTGACCGAACTCTGTACAGTCAGACTCAGAAAGCCTGAAGCCTGAACACCTGCCAAGTTCAGGGGAGTAGAGAGCGGTCCCAGGGTGAGGAGAGCAGGCCCGGCTGGAGGTGGTGGGAGTGGACACTGGGTCCCTAGACAGAAGTGACAAAGTAAATAGTCAAGACCCATAGAAGCCAGCCTACCAACCCTTCCATTTTCCGACCCACCTCCTGTACTTTGTTCAGGATTGCTTATGGCTGTGGGGAAGATGGTATGAGGCAGCTGTAAGGGACAGTGCCGCAGAGGGGGAGAGTTGGCTTGTACTCCCAGGCCAGGCTGAGCCGCTGCAATGGAGTCTCTGGCCCCACCCAAATGGATAGCTGGCACTCTGAGATCTGGTCATTTGAATTGGCTTTTAAACTTCAAGGATGTGGTCAGAGAGCTTGCTCAACTAGGGACGTGGAAGAGGCCACAGTGCACGGGAGGGGGCACAGAACTCACACCCACCCTGGTAGCCTCAGGTACTGAGAGACATGTAGGACACCTAGAGTGCAGTAGAGAAGGGGCTCCCCAGTCATTGTTTAGCATCTCTGGAGAGCAAGGCTGGGAACTGGCTTCACTGAGGCTCTTCAGGCAAGAGCAAAAGGAGGTGCATTCAAGGCGACTGGCCCATAGGTTCTGTTGAGGTCCTGGCGGTGTGGACGCAGTGAGAGGGCCGCACTGGGGCAGGAGGGAGGATGGAGGGTCCAGGAGCAGGAGGTAGAGGGCTTCTCTCCAACAGAAGACTGGAGAAAGTGGCGGATGATTCAGGAAGGCAACACTTGGCTGAGGCGAGGGATTTCTAGAGGAGGGTGGCCCAGGAATAAGCTGCCAAACAATGAGACCAGTAGAAGGCAAGGACCTGGGAGCCAGCAATGGCTAGGGCTCTTTCTGTGCAAGACTCAGAAAGAGGATCTTCCTGAGAGTCCCGAAACACTGGGTTGGCACAGCTGGAAAGACATCTGGGTATGGGCAAGAGTATGGAAAAAGGCAGGGGTCAGACGTGTGAGGTCAGCAAGTGGGGGGGGGGGCAACCTGAGGGCAGCGAAGGGAAGCAGAAACGTCCTGTAGCCCACACAGAGGAACACGAATGACTGTTGGATGATTGGAACCCAAGCCCCGACCACCCAGTCACCTTAATGATGTTTCCTTTGGAGTCCCAGAACCCCTTAGCCCTAGACCTGGAAGCCTCAAGTCAACTTCTTGAGGCTCTTGCTTTATTGAAAAACATGACCTCCCCACGGGGGAGCCAAAGACACACCTTCCTTTTCCCTGCCTGCTGCCATCTGGGATCCTCTCTCCAAACCTTCTCCCAACGCCAGTCTCTTCAGGTCCCCTTAGCATCTGATGACATGTAAGCTGGGGACACAGAGAGTCCGGGAACCGAAGGATGCCCTGCAGAAGCTTCAGGAGATGGATGCGCAGGGGCGAGTGTGGAGCCAAGACCTGCTCCTGCAGGTCAGAGATGGCTGGCTCCAGCTGCTGGACATAGAGACTAAGGTCAGCCTTCTCGACAGACCCAGCTATGGGCCCTGGCTAACCTAGGATGCTAAGGAGCAAGCTCCGGGCTCTCCAACTCCCCTCAGGGCCTCTCCACGTTCAATACACATCCCAAACCAGGGAGAGACAGGACAAGGTCTGGGGACAGAGGCATAAGAATCGGAGTAGAGACTCTACCCAGCCCTCCAGAGAACAGGGATGGCCTTTTCTCAATCTCAGGGGCTCTCCATGACCTCCCCACATTTGGCCTTTCCACCTGCCTTAGGAGAACCTGGATTCTTACCGCCTGGACAGCATCAAGGCCATGGATGTAGCGCTCAACACCTGCTCATACAACTCCATCCTGTCAGTCACTGTGCAGGAGTCTGGCCTGCCAGGCACCAGCACTTTGCTCTTCCAGTGCCAGGAAGTAGGGGTGAGTGACTAGGTAGAGTGGCCAGGGGTGGAGTTTGGTGACCATCACACACACACACACACACACACACACACACACACACACACACACACACACACACTCACTCACTCACACAATGACTGCTGCTTCCTCCAGGCAGAGCAACTGAGGACAAGCCTGCAGAAGGCCCTGGAGGAAGAACTAGAAGAAAGGTAGGCTGCTTCTGCTCAGCAACATCCAGGGCCTCCTAGCTCAGACCTGAGGACCATATCCTGGCTATTCATGTGGAGAACTCATGATCCTGGGACCTAACAAATACATGCCAAGGACTAATAAAGGCTTAGTCCAATGGAGGGTGTTGGGAATGTATTGAGTGTGTTGGATACTGTGCCCAGAAGCTGTTATAGAACCCAGGGAGGCCCAGGAACCAGGCAGGTGAAGCATGGTGGAGTCAGCAAAGGCTCAAGTAGAGACTAAGGAACAGGAGTAGGGCTCCTAGGGAGAAAGGGTGGTGTCCATGGGCCCTGAGGCAGAAGTGTGGGCTTAGGTATCTCTCTCAAGAACTTTATCAAAGTTGTATCTTTCCCCATGCCCTCAGCAGACCTCGATATGGAGCCCTTCATCCAGGTCAGGACAGATGGAAGGGGTATTCTCCAGAAAGGTCGTTCCCTATACAACCGGCACCCCCTCTGGAGCAGAGGTACTCTCCAGAACGGAGGTCCCCTCTGGAGCAGAGGTACTCTCCAGAACGGAGGTCCCCTCTGGAGCAGAGGTACTCTCCAGAACGGAGGTCCCCTCCGGAGCAGAGGTTTCCTCCAGAGCAGAGGTTTCCTCCAGAACAGCCACACCACATGACCCCAGAACGAAGTAAGTTTGTGTCTGAAGGCAAGTGGAAAAAAAGGTTTGGATCAAGTCAAAGAAGTTCTAGGGTCATGGTCCCCCTCCCCCCATCCATTGCAGGCATCCCACCATCCCCAAGGTCCCTGGCACACTACCCAAGTGCCCGAGAACCAAGTGACTTCACTCTGCCTCCTCCCCCAAGGCGTGCTCCATCTCCTGAGGACCTGGAGATCGATGAGGTAACTGAAGGTGGTTGGAGGCTTGCTGGGGCTTCCTGGGCTTGGGAGAAGGGAGGGCCAATTCTCAGGAACCCAGATGCCCAGGATAGACAGGGCAGGGCTGGGATTGAGGCTGGGACTTCTGGTGGGATGATAGCAGGGCCAGGGCGGGAAGTTTCTGGGTTTTCATGACTGTCCACTCAAGGCCATGTGTTGTTGGGGGTCCAGGAGGTGCTGAACCATCTCCTGGCTGACATTGAGCTGTTCACCGGAAGGCTGAAGGAGGCCAAGGCAAAGGACAGCCGTAAGAAGAGAAAACTTGGAAGGAAAAAGAAGAAGGCTCAAAGCAGTAAGCACTTCATGCCAAGGGAGAGGAGCAGAAGTGTCTTGGCAGGACCTGGAAATCTCACCTTTATTCCTTCTCCCACAGAGATAACACCAGCACAGTACATTGACTGTTTCCAAAAGATCAAGTTCAGCTTCAACCTCCTGGTTAGTGGCTCTGACCAGCTCTGGGCCCTCCTCCCATAACTCCCCCTGTCTCTGATGTCACCTAAACCTTTCCCTGTTCCAGCTTTCTCCTTCCCTGGGGACTTTTGAAGGGTGCAACATACTTATGGGGGGCTAGAGTTCTGGTGAAGGGAAATTCTGGATGGAAACCAACATTGAGCTGTGCCTTCAGGGGAAGCTGGCCTTAAGGCTGCAGGAAACAACTGCCCCTGAGTTCGTGAACCTCCTCTTTGAAACCCTGAGATTCGTGAGTGGAGGGCAGATGGGGTGGCAAAGGGGACAAGGTAAAGCCAAGGAGGAGCAGAGGAAGGAACAGAGGCAGGGGGGAAGTACCAGGGCAGAGGGAACTGTGGGACCTGCCCTTTATTCAACATTCATCTTCATGCCAGAATACCACTCAAGACAAAACCCCCAGCAGACCTGAGGGGCTGGCAACAGAGTCAAGGACACCAGTATTTGGGGGGCAGGCAGGAAGTGGGGGACAGACAGGAAGCCGGGGGACGGGCACTAAGCGAGGAGACAGAACTGAGGGGGTCTTTGGACAATTCCTACTCCTTTCTGAACCTCTCTTTCCACTGCTCCTCAAGATCCTGGAACAGTGCCCTGAAGCTGACCTTGCAGCTAAAGTGATCTCACCCCTCCTCACCCCCAAAGCCATAAACCTGCTACAGTCCTGTCTAAGCCCACCCGAAAATAGTCTCTGGAAGTCGCTAGGTGCAGCCTGGACCACCAGCCGGTAAGTGAAGACAAGGGGTGTGGAGGACCAGAGCAGGACAGGATGTGTGGCCTGGTGGTGTGCTATCATACACCAGAGACATATCGAGAACGTGGGGGACTCTACACAGAGTTCCCAACTTTTTTTTTACTAAACACTGCCTTTACCCAGTGAAGAAACACATTACTTCAGAGGGGAAAAAAATGCCAACCTTCTACTAAAATGTATGTTCATTTTCACCAGGGACCAAGTGAAAACTTGACCTTAGTCCAGCTCAGAATTTACGAATGTCTGACAAAAGAGATGTCACAGATGTAACATCCAAAAGTTGACCCAGCAAGCCAAGGTGCTGTGGCTGAGAGGGTGGGCATAGGGCCAGTTAGAGAACCTGGGCATTGGGAAGGAGACTCACTTGGAAACCTAGACTAACATGTCCCAGGAAGAGTCTACAGAGGCCACACATCTGGGTCCCCAGCTGAGAGGTCCCAACTATGGGATAGGTCAGTATCAGGTAGCCACAGTGAGAGGCCTGTGAGGGATCCACTTTGCTTCCTCAAGTGTGGTTGGTAACAGAAGGTAGGGCTCTGAGAAGCGGAAGGAAAGCAGGAAGAAGGCAAAAAGGAATCACAGAAATGCTGGGCGTGGTGACGCGCGCCTTTAAGCCCAGCACTTGGGAAGCTGGAGGCAGAGGCAGGTGGACCTCTGTGAGTTCAAGGCTAACCTGGTCTACAAAGTGAGTTCCAGGACAGCTAGGGCAACACAGAAAAACCCTGTCCAGAAAGAGGAGAGAGAGAGGAGAGAGAGAGAGAGAGAGAGAGAGAGAGAGAGAGAGAGAGAGAGAGAGATCTAAAAAGAGGACGCAAAGAGCAGAGGTAATCAAAACAAGAAGAAAATATTAAGAGCCCAGAGCTATCAGCAGGGAGACATTTGACAGTCTGGGGCTTGGGAAGGAAACTCCCACACATTTGTCTAAAGAGCAGTTCTTTTCAATTCAGGCCCATGTGAAGTTTTGTCCAGTTTGCTTAAAGACATGAATTAGTTTCAGTGCTTATTTTGATGGTTAGAATATACATAACATGATAATATACAGATTTCAGTATATAATTCAGTAGCATCAAGTATATATTGATACTGTGCCCCAACACCACTCTCTAGCTCTAGAACTTCCTCACCCCAAACAGAAAGGCTATATCTGGCAAAGAACAATTCCCCGTCTCCCCCTGGCTACCTTTGCTCTATGTCCATATCAGTTTGTCTATTCTGGACACTTCATATGAGTGAAATAAGACATGGTTCATCCCTTTGTGGCCAGCTGATTCTATCAGTATGCTCTCAAAATTCATCCATGTTGTAGCATGTGTCAGAATTTCCTTCCTTTTGTGGTGGACTAATATTCCCTCGTATGGACAAGTCGTATTTTGCTGATCCTTTATCCACCAATGGACATTTAGATCATTGAAGCCCAAAGGATCTGTTTTATGTGGTTTGTCTAGCCACTCAGAGGAAGGGATTTATAAAGTCTGGACCTCTTATAACGTCTTAGACACTGGCTCCTGTAGCTGGACTGGGCTCACTCACCCATGGGGACGGCTTTGATGTGGAGTGCCAGCAAGAGAGGAGAGCAGGGTCTGCGGTGGACCGAGACAAGGCCTCAGATGCTTTCATTCTGGCCCTTTAACGTGGAATGTCCATGCTAGGTTGTAGTAGGACTTTTTCATCAGGACTGCCAGCCAATAAGTAGTGGACACGGAGACTTATTATTAATTATGAAATCTTGGCCCTAGCTTAGGCTTGTCCTCAACTAGCTCTTGTAACTTATATTAACCCATTTATATTAATCTATGTTTTGCCACAGGACATTACCTCGTCTCCATACTACCCACCCTCTGTGTCGAGCTGGCAACTCTTTATGTGCCTAGATTTCTTCTCCTCTTCCTCTCTTTCCCTGGAAATCCCGCCTATCCTCGCCTGCCTACCTATTGGCCATTCATCTTTTTATTATACCAATTGCACTAACACATCTTCACACAGTGTACTAATATTCCACAACATTAGGCCTGTCATTTTATGCTTCAAAACCCAGTATTACTCAAAAAAAATGAGAAATACTCTGTAACGTGCCTGCTGCACACCCCTGAGGACCTGAGTTTGAATCCCCAGCTCTCATATAAAGGCCAAGCATGGCCGCATGCCTGTAACCCCAGTGTGAGAGTCGGGGTAGACAAAGGAGGGTCCTGGAGTGAGACAGCCAGCCTAGCTGAAGAGAAGCACACCAGCTTAAATTGGAGACTGCGTCCTAAAAAGTTAGGTGGAGATGGCATCAACCTCAGCCCTCCATACACACACGCACACACATTCACATGTGCGCACCCCACACCAAGGTGAGGATATACCACACACATACACACACACACACACACACACACACATGCAGGCATGCATGTACATACATCTGCAACATGGAAGACTTGGTCGGCAGATATAATTTTAGCAATATCCATGAAGAAGCAGAACAATCCCAGTATTAATAAAATGGCACAGATTTGATGAACAATCCGTCAAGTCAGATATGCCCCTGAAGGATCCCTAATTTCTTAAAATAACTAGAAGTGAATAGATTAACATGAAAGAAATACAGAAAATAAAAGACATGTAAAAGTCCTTAGAAGAGCTGAATTTCTGTCCAATTACATTTTAGACAAAATGACCCAAAGTTGTAAGTAACACTAAACGGTCTGGTGACCCAGGACGATGGGGAACAGTCTCTGGACTTGGAGAACAGATGATCAGGATCCCCCCCCATCCCCGGGGGGGGTAGAGACCAACCATGGGGCCTTGAGCATGTCAGGCGAGCACTCCCCCACTCAATCGGAACACATCTCCAGCCTGATAATCAGGACTTTCAGCGCACCCGGTTCAGTCGAGAAGAGGCAGAGGCGGCAACCAGAGGTAAGGAAGTACAGGCAGGGCACGAACGCACATTCCCTGGAGGCGTGGTAAAGAGACCGTCAGGACCATAGCCATAACCAAAGGAAGTTGTAACCTGGTGAACAGAAGACCCGAGCATGCTTCCAGGGCACAGAGAAAACACCACTGATGAAGCATGTATTAGCTCTGCCTATGCGCAACCGCCATAGTGATAGGAAGACAGCCCCCGCCCCCAGCCAGGAAGTGCAGCACGCTAAGAAACAGACCGGTGTGAATCGTGTGCCATCGCGTGAGAGAGGCTGTACTAACTTTAGAGGGTACTTTTTCTTGCTGCCCCAGTGAGGCGAGGAGAGGAACTTCGAGAGGCGAGTGAGCATTCTCAGGCAGATAAACCTGGAGTCTAGAAATGGCGTGGTCCTGGGCTGTGGGCAAGGGGGAGGTGAGAGGCAAGTAGGAGCCCATCCTGGCATCAGGCAGAGCAGCCCCACTGCCATGTGTCTTCTGTGATGGAAGTTCTTCATGCTGCTTAGCCAGAAGGACAGAGAGCTGCTGTGGGGACAAGGCAAACAGGTTAGAAAAATACTGAACGGGCCAGGCGTGGGGCACAGACCTGTAATCTCACTACCCTGGAGGCTGAGGCAGGAGGATTGCAAGTTCAAGGTCAGCAAGAGCTATGTAGTGAGTTCTAGGATTGCCCAACTCAGTGAATACTGTCTCAAAAATAAAAGTGTTTTAAAAGGGGTGGGACGGAGAGAGTGGCAGCGTACACAGGGCCTGCACAGGTCTGGGCCAGATGGGGTCCCAGTGCTGAGAGGGGAAGTGGACACGAGCCTCCATCCGTAACCTAGAAGCTGTCTCCCATTGATAACTGTTCACAAATGAAAAATTGTTTTTCCCTAATGGAGTCTCATTGGGTGTACAAACTACTCTGAAGGCCAGACTCCAGGCCAAGTAGTAGTAACACAAAATGAAATCAATGGCATTTTTTTGAAGGTTCATTGTCACATAATGCTTTGTAAGGCTTCTTCTTCTTCTTCTTCTTCTTCTTCTTCTTCTTCTTCTTCTTCTTCTTCTTCTTCTTCTTCTCCTCTTCTTCTTCTCCTCCTCCTCCTCTTCTTCTTCTTCTTCTTCTCCTCCTCCTCTTCTTCTCCTCCTCCTCTTCTTCTTCTTCTTCTTCCTCTTCGTCTTCCTCTTCTTCCTCTTCTTCTCCTCCTCCTCTTCTTTTACCTTACAGGTGTTATGTCCACTTTTGTGTTTTTATGCGTTGTCTCTGTGTGTGCACATGCGTATCACTACATCTATATGTGCTTCCGGAGCCTTTTCTTTGGCTCTTTTTCTTCCATTTGTTTGTTTATCTCCTACTCTGGTTTATTTGTTTTACCTCATTTTATTTAGTTATTTTAGATGCCTGTTTGTATTCCAGTGAGAGAGAAAAAGAAAGGGTGTGGATTTGGTTGCTTGGGGAGTAGGGAAGGATCTAGGAGGGGTTGGGGGAGAAGAAACCATAATCAGAATGTATTTTATGAAAAAAAAATCTATTTTAAATATAAATAAATAAAAGGGGGTAGGGTTGCTCTTTGAAAGTCCCCAAAGGAATCTTCCAGCCCCAATACTCTAGATTACACCACTTTAATTCTAAACTTTAACGAGGGTGACCGAGTGTCCCCGTGTTCCTAGGGAGGTGACAAGGCTGTAGCTTTGGGACCAAGGTGAAGCTGCCCCCAGATACTTAACACTGTTGGCCTTGTTCCTGATTAGCCACTTGCTCCTTTGTGGGTTCTCTATAGCCTGTCGTAAGCATACATTCACCATGTCCCCATTAGCCACAGATCCCTGAGGCTAGGCCTACTCATCGCCCCCTCCCCACATCCCACAGCCTGGCACACAGTGGTCCTAGACCCAGCTTTGTTCTCCCCTCAGGGCTGACTGGATAGGCGATGAACCATCACCCTACCGACCCACATTCTCCGATGGCTGGCAGATTCCAGAGCCCTACTTCATGGTAAGGGTTGCATAGCACGGAGACCTACACAAAGCTCCCCCAGTCCAGATCAAAACCACACGACAACTAAGGGGTGGGTGGCATGGGTACCTGATGGGGAGGCAGACAATGAACAAGAGGCAGGAGTTGCAGGCCTGTGATGGTTGGGCAGCCCTCCTCGCCACTCTACTGGGTACCTCCCTTCTAACCCACTCTGGTTTTGTTTCTTATAGGAACCCCTAAGAAACCAGGATTCTATTTCCTTACGGTATGTCACAGGTTTAGTGGATGCTCACAGTTACAGGGAAGGAGGTAGAGAGCAGAGCCTTCATACCCGTGGGTCATTATATCCCAGAGACCATTTTACTTAACTCTTAGCTGGATATGGACATGTGGACGATCTCTCTCCTCTACCTTGGGTGAAAAAAGCAGTTTCTTACCTCCCAGTCTCTGACTTCTTCTTGTAGCCTCTGAGTCCCCAAAGCTCAGGTATAAAGTGCTCAGAGCAAAATCAAGATCCAGAAAGCCCCACTTCTAGAAATGTTCTCAGAGATAAATGACATTTCAGAGCCCTCCCCCACCCGTCTGCAAAACCTTGTACCTGAATCCCCACCTAACACTAGTGCCATCAAATCCTATGGGAACCCCAAAAAGTCACCAACAGACCGTAACTAGGAGCTATCTGGAGCTCTGCTGGCTGGGCCAGGGGCACAGTTCCCTTCTGTCAAGCCATCCCGACTCTGTCTCTCGCCTAGACTCAGAGGTTCTAGGATGAGGAGCAGCCTGCACTTCCCTCCGGATGAGCCATACAACCATAGTGAGGACTCAAACCTCCCATCCTCCAGTCCCATACCTGCCAACTCCACCCTGAAAATGCAAGTCCTGTATGAGTTTGAAGCCAGGAATGCACGGGAGCTGACTGTGGCAGAGGGGGAGATTCTGGAGGTGAGGCCTATGCTTGAGGCCAGAAAAAGAGATGGTTGGTGGGAAGTCCAGCTGGCCTGGAGTGGATGGCTTACAGAGAGAAAAGGAAAGTGGGAAAGACCAGGGAAGGACAAAGCCTTGGGGACAGAGGTTCTGGTGGCTGATGTGGCGATTCTCGGCAGGTCCTGGACCAGAGCAAGCGTTGGTGGCTGGTGAAGAATGAAGCAGGACGGACCGGTTACATTCCCAGCAACATCCTGGAGCCCCTGCCTGCTGGAGGCCCTAGAAGCCACAGACAACCATCCTTTAGGGTACCACTCAGCCTAGGGAGCCCTGAGTCCTGAGGGGAGGATGAGGTGACAAACGGAGATGGTCATAGTCCAGTTGCATCGCTATCACTGCATGCTTCCTGAGTTCGTGCGAGTTCATGGGAGGGTCTGAACAAAAATTAAGTCAGGGTCCCTGCCAAACCAGAAAACCAGAAGGTAAGATAAGGAGCTTGATGGATCTCAGTAGAAGGGATGCATGGCCGTGAAAGGGATGACCTCTGACTTCAAGTATTCTTCATTCTAGGCTCCAATGCTTCGTCTTAGCTCAAAGCCCGATGAAGTCACAGCTTGGCTACAAGCAGAGAACTTCTCCACCATGTGAGTGCCCAGTCTCATGGTGGGTAAGAGGAGAGCCTCGTAAAGAGCTCAAGTGAGAACAGGCCCCTTCCCCCTCAGAGACCTTAACACGCAACTTAGCTTCCATTGTGTGTGATGATTCCATCTTAGGCTTTCTTTGCTCAGCGAAAGAGGACAGAAGAAGGTTGCTTGTCTGAGCCCAGGGTAGGGCACCACGTGTAGTGAGAGAGCAAGAGTCTAGGGTAGTGAATTCTGGAAGAATCTGGCCTGTCACTTTCACCACCCCTCCCTTCCAGAACATTCTCTTCTAAAGTGCTGTGCCCTCAAACCTAGGAGTTCTGTAACTGACTTATTCCTGCACCTGCAGATACCTAATTCCTGTAACCCCCAACTTGCCTTCTCTACACAAATACTGAGGCCGAGCATCCTTCTGCCCCACCTCTGATGGATTTTACTGTTGTTATTTACAGCACTGTAAGGACCCTGGGGTCCCTGATGGGGAACCAGCTACTTCACATGAGACCCGGGGAGCTGCAGATGCTGTGCCCACAGGAGGCCCCACGGATCCAGGCCCGGCTGGATGCTGCTAGAAGGATGCTGGGGGTGAGGTCCTGACTCCCGCCCAGAGGTTTTATATCCTCTTGAGCTGAGAAAGGGAGAACTGAGAACACTAGGTGTGGGATATTCCCCTGGGGACTCAGCTTCTCCACTCAGGTGTCTGGAAGCTCTAATCATATTGGTGGTATGATCTCTGGGGATCCCTCACTTGGAGCCAGCTGCATCTGAATTATTTTCTTCTTTTAGATGAGTCATTAGATACCAGCTCAAATACCTCCAAGACCAAAGACCTCTCATATCCAAGATGGAATGTTTGGTACCCAGTTAGAGCCCTCAGAAGTCCTCTTTCAGTTTGTGGCAAACTACATATCCCAGATCACACAGCAAAGAAGATGAACAGACCCAAACTTTGAGGCAAATGGTACCCTTGCTGGGTTGGAACTCCTCTCCGGTTACTATTTATTTTACCCCTATCCTGAGCTTGGCATTCTTATTCCTAATCTCTTGTTCTGACTCCTTTCCAATAAAAAGCATCTTTAAGCCCATTATATGCCTCCCCCTTGCCGTTTGTTCTGGGCCTGATGGGAACCAAAGGGAGGAAGCAGGGAGCCGGGATACTGGGTATAAAATAACCACAACCCTACAACCTCTACTGGTCAGACTGAGCTAAAGAGAGAACTTACTGCAACCTGGAGCTGAGCATCAGCCTCTGGGGACTGTGGTCCATTCTCTTTCTCCTATCTAAATAAACTCCCAAATGAGCAATGCTCATCATTGCTATCCTCCTATGAACATGGCTCTCAGTCTACTCCAAAGCTCCTGGTACAGCTGAAGGTATGGCACTCACAGCGGCAGAGAAGCTGCTGCTGACAACTGTGGGCTTTGCTCATGCTGGCTGGTGATTCAGAGGAGCGTGAAGATGTGAGGTACCTACCACACGCTCTTCCTGGGAACTTCCACTTCAACTACTGTTTGTTAGATGGGTCAATCATGAGCTTCCCCCCGCCTGTTTCATTACTGGCAAAACACAGGCATATTACCTGGGAGGGGCAAGTCCTCAGGTCCACTGTGCAAACTCAGGCAAGTCCGCCCTCTGGACCTCTGTCCTCAGGTTAAGTTTGTGTTTGGTTGTCTGTGGCATCTCCTGTCTTTCAGTCTCAAAACTCATGAAATGAACTCTTCTCCACAGAAGAGAAGCTATGCTTTCGTTGATATACTCTCTGGGTAAGGTTTGATGATCTCGTGGATTTAAGATCCCCTTGTAGGGTCTTAAGAAGGCCCAGGAAATCTTTTTTTGGCTAAATTTATCCAAGCCCACAACATCATTTTCAGATGTCTCTACCAATTCCCTCAACTTCCCTGGCCTCATGAGAGCATCTCTTGTAGTTAGGAACACAAACTAAGAAAGCAAAATCTTAAAGGAGGAAGAGGAGAAGGAGGAGGAGGAGGAGGAGGAGGAGGAGGAGGAGGAGGAGGAGGAGGAGGAGGAGGAGGAGGAGAAAAGGCCTTCGGAGTCTTATCAAGGGCAAACTTGATCAGAAAAGTTAAGGTCTTAAAATGGAAGGAGATACTAACCCATCGGCCTTGGCTTCTCAGAGCTAAAAACCAGGGAAAACCTAGTGTTCCCCTGACTTCATATTAAAGATGATGGCAAGATAAGAGGTTATACAACTAGCCGAGCACAGTGGAACCAGTAAAAGTATTAGACCATCCTCAATCAGAATCCTGGATCACCAGGGGAATTTGATGGCTTACCCATCTTCTCTAGGCCTCCACTCCTTTTTCCAGAAAATAGGCAGAACACGCCTGCACACAGCCTGAATTGGACGATATTAAGTACAAGCGAAACACCCAGACCATTGCCTGGCACGCTGGGATGTTCTATACGCGGGGATGTGATTTAGTCTACTGCTTCAGGTTAGTTTGTCAATGGCTTTTGTGTCCTTGGGGGGATTATACAGTTGCCTGTCTCTATGCCGATTTCTTCTTCTTCTTTTTTTTTTTTTTTTTTTTAGTACAACATCTTTTTACAAAGTCTGAAGCTTGATTCAGCTAAACTATGGAAAAGCACGATTTCCCACCACCCAGGCTCAAGGAGTAAATGTTGGGAGCCCTGGATAGCTGTGCTGTGGAAGGTGAGCAGAACAACTCTGGACTCCCCTAAATTTCTCCTCCACAATAGCCCACAAATCCTCTTGCCTGCCCAGAACTGACAGAGCCACTGTGTATCTTGGGTAGAGGATAGATAGTTCTACCCCCAAAGAACTTTAGGTATTGCCTTATACCCAAATCATTTCCTACCTAACAGTTTTATGTGTCTACGTGATTTATTAGTTCTTGTTGTGTTTACCTTCTTAGCCCTTCACATGTCCCTCCAAAAGAGCCAAAGACAGCGGTCCCCTTGTGCTCAGAATTCCGACTCCCGCTGACCAATGCCAGCTCATTATGCGGCATGACTCTCACGCTCCCCGGGTAACTAGGGTCCAGGTCCCCACTGCCGGGGTGTGGACGCATCAGCAGCCGGGGAGGAAGTTCGCAACACAAGCTTTCAGGCGCCGCAGCTGCGCGTGCGCGCCCGTGGCCCCCGCGACCACGCGAAAGGCGGGTGGAGCACGGGGCGAGGAAGGAGGAGCCAGTCCGACCACAGTGGCCCCGCCCACAGCGTCCAGTATAAAGTTGGGCGCCCACAAGCCTTCGCAAATCCTCGCAGGGGCTCAGATCTTTCAACATGTCGACTAAATCGTCTATGGTTCTGGGTTACTGGGATATCCGCGGGGTGAGTGGCTCCTCGCCAGCCCAGCTGCTGGGACAGAGATGCAGGCGGTGTCGGTGGGCTGCACCCAGTGCGGAGGGGGCCTCCCAGCTGCGACCCTGAGCTGCCCTCCGAGGCCTGCCTCCGGCCAGCCTGTGGGGTCCCCAGGCCCGTGGGGAAAGGAAGAGACCGAACATTTCGGTTCCAGAGCGAAGGGGCTGCTTAACGACAACTTCCTCCACGACACGATACAGGGACTTGGCAGCGTTGGGCTGGGGACGTTGACGGGCAGGGGTTGGGAGCGAGTGGCAACCGCGCAGGCGCGCTGACCGGGGTCCTTCTCCATCCCCCCCCCTTCCCCCCTTTAGCTGGCTCATGCCATCCGCTTGCTCCTGGAGTATACTGATACCAGCTATGAGGAGAAACGGTACACGTGTGGGGAAGGTAATGTCTGTGGGTGCCGGTGGCCACCCTGGCCCCCCAGTTGTCTTTCACCCAGGGAGGAACACTACACCGAGGTTGTATGGGTCCCCTGCTCCAGTCAACTGGGAACTGTGTCAAGAGAAGCTCAGTCATGGGATTTCCTCTTGCTGTCCAATCAAATCTTAATACGTAGGCTGTAGAAACCCAAGCGTTAGGTTTTGGGGATTGGGAACTTGAGGTATCAGGACTAAGTCATTTCTCGGCTTGGCTGGTAAGGGAGTCGGGTTCCACTTTTCTCTTACAGCTCCTGACTATGATAGGAGCCAATGGCTGGACGTGAAATTCAAGCTAGATCTGGATTTTCCTAACGTAGGTGGCTTTGGAGGAGTGGGCAGAAGGGAAGGCCACCTGCCTATCAGTCTTTTACTTCGTCTCTGGTTTGGGAGAATCTAGAATAGAGGCTCTTCATATGGAGAGAATGGATAGAATTCAAAGGCCATTGAACAGGGGGAGAACAACATTTTAACTCCCACTAACGACTATCAAACACTAACATTTTTCTTTCTCAAAAAGACAGGCTATAAGAGACATTAATTACTTAGCCCAGGGGTGTGACTTTGTCACTGATAGAAATCTCCTCGATCTGTCCCAGTATCTTCTTAAGTGTCATGGTTGTTAAATGTTCTTTAATGTATCCATAAACACACTACTCTTAGTTTTACTTTAAAATATAAAATATTTACAATTTGCTTATAAAAAGTATTCCGAGAAAGTCGACACGCCACGCATACATTCTCACTGACACACAGAATCCGGCGCGCTTGTCTAGAATCAGCTGGGGACCGAGTGCTAGCTATTTTCTTTCTCCGAGCTTCTGTTATCTCGTGTTTACTGCCTTGCAAGTCTCTGTTCCAGAAGAGTGGAACTATGTCCCGGTTTCCTTCCAGCTGCCCTACCTTATGGACGGGAAGAACAAGATAACCCAGAGTAACGCCATCTTGCGGTACATCGCGCGCAAGCACAACATGTGTGAGTGGCCCGGCGCTGATGTGAGAGGGCCCAGGCCGAGGCCCGAGGTGGGTAATCCAGAGGGTAACTTGTTGCCGTCTGACCTACAGGTGGGGACACTGAAGAAGAGAAGATAAGAGTGGACATCATGGAGAACCAGATAATGGACTTCCGCATGCAGCTGGTTCGGCTCTGCTACAATTCTGACCACGTGAGTTGCGTTACCGGGAATCAGCCGCGTTGGGTCTCAGGCAAACGTGCTAAGAACTGGCTCGGCTCCCTTCTGTGGTCGCCATCTTTTCATTGACCCAATCTGTAAGGATTGGAAACAGGTTTTATTTTTTTTGGTTTGTTTTGTTTTGTTGTGTAATTCCAGCATTAGTGTCTCTTCCTTTCCAAAGCCAGCTCCCTGTCCTGCCTCCTCCAAGTAAAGGCGGAAAGAAGCTCTGCCTAGAGAAAGGTCCGCTGTGTCCATCACTGGGCCAGGCCCTGACTACAGCTGTCAGCTATTTGTGCGCGCGCGTGCGTGCGTGCGTGCATGGGTGGGTGGGAGAGAGAGGAGAGGAGAGGAGAGGAGAGGAGAGGAGAGGAGAGGAGAGGAGAGGAGAGGAGAGGAGAGAGAGAGAGAGAGAGAGAGAGAGAGAGAGAACAATGTGTGCAGAGTCCAAAGACAGCATTAATGTGGACCTGGGAATCAAACTCTGGTCACCCCCGTCGAACCATCGTATCCATCCAAGAAGAGCATTGTTCTTTCCCCTCCTAGGAAAACCTGAAGCCTCAGTACTTGGAGCAGCTCCCTGCACAGCTGAAGCAATTCTCCTTGTTCCTGGGGAAGTTCTCATGGTTTGCAGGGGAAAAGGTAGGAAGGGGACACAGGAGAGGAGCCCGCCTGTCTCTGCAGGTCCTGGTTCATTCCTCAGGCCTGACATCTCATTGTCCTCCTTCTAGCTTACCTTTGTGGACTTCCTCACCTATGATGTCCTGGACCAGAACCGGATGTTTGAGCCCAAGTGCCTGGATGAGTTCCCAAATCTGAAGGCTTTCATGTGCCGTTTTGAGGTGATTTCCATGTCCCTTTCTCACAGAAAAAGCACAGGCTCCCTACACCCTGCAGGCCCCATTGTACTTCTGCCTAAAGGAGTCAGTAGGTGCCTCTGGGTTGCTAAGCAACAGCTGAAAGAACTAGGTGAAGGCAGGCAGCATGTGAATGCCACTGTTTCTCGGTGTGGGTCTGCCAGGCGGGACTGGAGTCCTAATGAGGCCTGGTATGCTGTTCCTTCAGGCTTTGGAGAAAATTGCTGCATTGCTACAGTGTGACCGCGTCTTCAAGATTCCAATCAACAACAAAATGGCCAAGTGGGGCAACAAATGCTTGTGCTGAGCCAGGGACGCTGCTGCTGCTGCTGCTGCTGCTGCTGCTGCTGCTGCTGCTGCTGCTGCTGCTGCTGCTGCTGCTGCTGCTGCTGCTGCTGCTGCTGCTGCTGCTCGCTTGGCCGTTCCATCCCGAGGGCGTTCTGTCTCTTCTGCTCTTTCTAATAAACAGCAGTTACATTAGCTGGTGTCTGGGCGGATTTCTTGTAGGGATAAAGACCAAAGGAGGAGCGGTGAGGGGATGATAAGAATGAATCCACGCATAAGATGTTGACATTCCCTTACTTCCCAGCTGAGTTCAAGAGCAAGATGTTTTCCCCCAAGCCAGAGTGGACACTGGAAATAGAGGCCTTGCCCCGTGTCAGGTGGAAACTGCTTTAAACAGACATGGAGCCCTTATGGAGCCAGGAAGATAAACAAGTAAAAGTGTGTGGTGCTGATAGACTCAACGAAACTGGAACTCACAAACTGCCTATGTTGGGCACCGGAGAGCGTTCAATGTGATAAAGGTGGCATTTTAACTGTGGGCTTGTCAGTAGAATTGGAACAGTCAGTTACTAGTTAAAAATTAGCCCTAAACCTCATGCTAGGTGATGGACAGCTGGTGAACCTGAGGATTGATACAGGCACCTGAGAAATAATCCACCAGTCTCAAATTCAAATTCTATCCCGCGGCCCAGCTGTTCTTCCCCTATGAGCTCACTGAAAACATGTATACCCTAAGAGGTAAATTGTATCATAAAGGAACAAGTAGATGCCACATAAATGCCCAGCAGTGCTAGGGAATAACGTATGGCATAAGGAGAATGAAAGGTGTTTACTCACTGCAAGGCAGAAAGCAAGGAAATAAAAAAATTCGCCTTCCATCTTCTAGTATAAATTCTAAGGAGACATAAGAAAGCATACAACACACTTCATCCACAGATGATTATGAATTCCAGATATTCAGATTATGAATAAATCATATCTATTTTTTTCCGGGCATTATATTGATGATCATTTATATGGTCCAAAAAGCAGTGAGTACCTCCAAAGGAAGAGAGGTGGATCTCCAGTCCCCAGTCAGTCTTGAACTCTTAATTCTAACAGTCCAAGAAAATAATGCTGTACCAACGGCTCCCTTTTGGTTGGTTCTAGTGAAGATAGCTTACCATCTCAGAAAGACAGAGGGGTGCAAATACTGAAAATTAGTTATGAGTTTCTATGAGCCACCTCAATAGGTAAAAAGGCCTTATCAATGCCTTCGGTTTGGTGGAGCAGTTCCCCGAAAGTCTTAGGGAGGTTGTCTGGCTTTGTTGTTGAAGCTTTAGCCTCCAGCTAAAAGCATTTCCCAATCAAATGGAAACCAGCTTAGGTGATTAAAAGACAATTCATGGTAGAGCTGCTTCCTGTTGCAGTGGGCGGAGCAGAGACACTGATACCCTAGGTCTAGATCTACCTGGAAAGCCAGCTTAAGAGGGCTTATGAGAACACCTGGCCTCTCTATGGAAATTACACATTCCTGTTTCTCCACTGCAGGATAGATCCCTTAAATGACCATGCTGAGAAAAAATGACTGAGCTGGATGGCGAAGGGGAGGAGAAAGGGTTGGAATGTAGTCTGCTTTTTCTAGTGGGCCAACAGCCCCCATCACTTTGCTGCTGGGTTCAACCTCGCTGAACTCCCTGTGGAGCACAGGTTGGACTCTAGCTAACCGCAGCCTGGGTATCCACGTGGACTCTTCCAGGCCCCCACCAGTGGCAGCCTTCTGTGCACAAGTCTTCTCCAATAAGTGAACTGCTACCCAGATTGTTCTGAGCATTAAGTCAGTATTCCTAGAACACTGGGAGATTAATATTATAAAATACAGACTTACAAATCTAAACTCCATGAAGCACCATGTTTTCTTTCTTTTTTCTTTTCTTTTCTTTTTTTCTTTCTTTTTTTTTTTGCTTCTGACATATCCGGTTGTCCTTCACTTTCTCTGCAGCTCTGTTGTCTAGCCCAATGCCATTCACCTCCTCCAAGCCTAGAACTGACACCTGTGGAGGCCTGTGGAAGCCACCGCTTCCTCTTGAGAAAGCTCCATGAGCCTCTCAATCCTAAATGTGGACTAGTCACCCACTTTGGCCTGTTAAACACAATAGAAATTCTACATATTT
Source organism: Alexandromys fortis (assembly GCF_014885135.2). Taxonomy (NCBI): domain Eukaryota; kingdom Metazoa; phylum Chordata; class Mammalia; order Rodentia; family Cricetidae; genus Alexandromys; species Alexandromys fortis. The sequence goes on from NW_026068162.1 coordinate 1,100,126, forward strand.
CCCAAGGAGTAACTTGAAGAGCCAGTGCCCAAGTTCCCACATCGGCCCATGCTCTGTGGAGCTCTCCCGGTTCTGCCTGAAGGCAGAACACAGAGTCCCAGGACTGCTTGTTCCTAAAATAAATGCAAGTAATTCAGACAGAAATGCTCAGAGTTCGGACAGAAGTTCAACTTTGCGGAGGTCCATGAGGACAGACAAGCTCCGGGGCCTGGGAATGGGTTATTTGATACCATAGCCTGACTCACTCCCCGCTTATGCCAAAATGAAATGAAATACTTTTGAAAACAGACAAGGATGGGCTTGTAATGTGCCTATGAGATTTTCAATGGGAATAATTATAGGTGACGTGTTACATGAGACTTAAATCCGGAAGAAAAGCTTAAATAGGTGTATGTGTTTGACTCTTAAGTCGATACTGCTGAGTTATTAGAAGGAAATATCTTCAATAAAATAGGAGTAACACAAACAGGGTAATATTATGTTCATAGGGTTGCAAGTTTGAAACAAATTAGAATTATTAGATATATCTATTTTTATTAAGGTATACAATTTCCAATTATGTTACCAAATATTCTCTTTGGTTGTTTCAGATTAGGTCTCTTGTATAGCCAAGTTACCTCAAATCCATGGTGATTCTGCTGCCTCACCCTCTCCAGACTGCAGGTGTCTGGAAACCTGATATGCTTTTCAAATGAGATTGAAATCGCCCCTGCTTCCTTCCTAAAGCACAGTTCACATGAGAGATCTACACATGAGGTTCACATGAGAGATTTATGGGGTATAGGTAATGCAATGGACCCTAAGGCCTCTCAAGTGGATCACACTTTGGGGGAGACTGTGGGACTATCTCACAATGTAACTTGTTCCAGAAAAGCCTGTTCTGTTTTGAAGTGTAATAATAGCAATCTGCGGCTCAGCTGGTAAAGTAATTGCATGCAAGCGTGAGGACCTGGGTTCAAATCCCCAGCACCCATGGAAACACCCCCCCCACACACACACACACACACTCAGCAGGACACTGTGGGGCACAGAGACAGGTAAGTCCCTGGAGCTTGCTGCCAGCCAGTCTAGACAGTTAGTATGTTTCAAGTTCAGAGAGATTCCCCTCTCTCAAAAAATAAGGTGGAAAGCACTAGGGTGTCAGGCACCCATCCCCCACCAGACCTCAGGGTGGCGTTTCTACCCTCAAGATAGGTTCTGTCTGGCTCCTCAGCCACGAAGAAAGTAGCCAGGAGCTATTGACAGTTATATCAGGTCAGCTGGTGGGTATAAAAGACTGTTTCCAGAAAGCTACTAAGAGCCTCAGGCTTTTCAGAGCAAGGTGGGTTCTGAGCTTTCCAATTATACAGATCCTTGGTTGCAAAGGTGACATTAACCGTGAACGAGTGAGAAAGGGAAACTTTGGGTATTGGGCCCACCAGGGGTGCCTCTGCCCAGGATAGGCGCCTCCAGAAGACCCCACAGCCAGAGCCATTCCAATGTGTGAGGGGGTAGAACAGATTACACCCCCCAGAAGTGGCTACTCCCCCTCCCTGGGCAGAGCTGCCTACTAGAGCAGTCGCTGAAGAGAGCAGGGGAAAATAAAAGGTAAAAATGGGTTTGTTTGTTGTTTTTTTTTTAAACTTTTTTTTAATTTATTTATTTATTATGTATGCAACATTCTGCTTCACACACACCAGAAGAGGGCACCAGATCTCATTACAGATGGTTGTGAGCCATCATGTGGTTGCTGGGAATTGAACTCATGACCTCTGGAAGAGCAGTCAGTGCTCTTAACCTCTGAGCCATCTCTCCAGCCCCTGTTTGTTTGTTTTTTTTTAACCTTGTTCCAGATCTTAAAATTAAGGCACTTAGCTTCTCCCCCTTCAGTATGGAACTGGCTGTTGATCTATTATAAATGTCCTTATTATTTTGAGGTGCATTTTTTTCTGTACCTAATTTGTTGAGCGTTTTCAATCCCAAAGGAATGTTAAATTTTTTAAAATTCTTTTTCTGCATCTATTGCAATGATCACCTCGATTTTTCATTCTCTTGGTGTGTTCTAGCCTATGCATTCACTTGCATTCGTTGATCCATGCCTGCACCCCTCGGACAGATCCCACTTGCTCCAGGAGAATAATCTTTTGAACATGCAGTTGGATTCAGCTTGTATTTTGTTGAGGTCCTCCAGAGTCCCTTCCTGCTACATTCTGAAGATTTTCATCTACATCATCTTGTTCAGGCCCTGCATAGGAAACCAGGGCTGCGTCCATAGGTAGCCGCGGCTGCTGTGGGCTCTTCCCTGGAGGCTTGACGGGGAAAGGGTTTGATGCAGATGTCCCATCTACGGCTGACCACTCGTGGTTGCGTAGTCTCAGTGCTTTGACCATCATCCGTCTCTCCATTTGCCTCTACTCACTACACAAAGAAGCTTTTCTGGCTAAGGTTAGGAGCAGCACAAACCTATGGGTATAAATCCAGATATTTAGAAGCAGTTTGACAACATGACCACTTAGAAAACCCACATCAGTAAATCTTCCTGCAGGGCCTGTCACTTCCCTAGCAGTGTATTTTGACCATGTTGCACCTGGCATTGATTCCCTTCTGTGGAGCAGGCTCAGATCCGATAGAGTGTTACCCCACAAACAATCTTGCCAACTATTGTATCCATGAGCACGTCTTCTCTGGCAGGTAGGTATTATAGCATGCACGATCCAGACAAGACAGTTGCTGCCTTTTTCCCTCCGTCTTTATAGCACCTCCCCTCACTATGATGTCTAGCTAGCCAGGAGAGTTTGTGCTCAGGTCACGACTGCTTCCTCTGTGCACTAAAACCAACACCTGTGGAATTTGCAGCATAGGGTCTTACAGTCTAGTGAAGGAAAGCAACCAAGAGCAACAGCAATAGTTTGTATTGTTTGGAGTGCCTGTAGGTCTCCCTACCAATAACTCAGAAAGAAGTAACATGGACTTCATTCAATAACCCTTGTCTTCTAGAAACTTCACTATCCAAGCATATGGGGTACTTCTTTTAAACTTCTCTTCTTAAAAAAAAATAATAACTACCTAACAAACTAGCAGAGTTTCAGAACACCTTTTCACAATACTTAGTTTTAGTTGCCCATCCTCATGTTTCCATACTATGTAAACCTTTAGGTTTTTTAATTTGGGCTCTAGGGGGTTAGATCCAAGCCCTCATGTTTGTTTGTAAGACAAATATTTCACTGACGGAACCATCTCCCCAGCACTAGTTTCTTGTTGGGAGCCTTGTGGCCTAGTTTTGGAGCAGTTTATGAGTTATGAGTGCTTGTTCAACGGGTCTCCAGATGAGGCAAAAGCCCACAGGGACAGTCTCACTCAGCGAGGACCAGTGGACGTCCGGGCAGTGCACACCACTGCTGGGACCACATGGCCTGCACACTCTCTTCTCTCTCATAACACGGATGATTCTCTTGGCAGCTTTTAGTGCCACTTTGTCACACATGGGAAAGATGTGCTCATTCCCAGAAACCCTGTGTTTTCTCAAACGTTTTCCCCTAAAATTCTTTGTGAGCTGAAGCTTCTCAGGTTTCCTGTCTGAGGATGCCAGACTCCGGGAGAGGTTCTGATTCAGAGCTGACAGGATTGGCGGCAGATCACCTTTGTTTCTGTAAATAGATTTGAACAAGATTGTTGTTCTTGAGGTGTGCCTATGTCAATCACCTTTTAGTTTTGCAAAGACAGGATGTACCTGGTTCGATATTTGGCCAAGGTAGCAAAATGATAAGGGTTTTTGTTTGTTTGTTTGTTTGTTTAAAGATATTTTGCTGTAAAAGTTGGGAAAAATCATATTTGACATATTTGTTTTTGCAGGAGGTTAACATTAGAGGATGGGAAAAACTTGTTTGTTAGTATGAAAAAACATGCTTGTTTCTGGTGTATAGATAAAGAAAGTGAATCTATTTGGGGCTGGCCACTCGTGTGAAACTCATCTGGTGGTTGGACACTTCATTTCTTCACGCTGTTGCCCCTTCCCCATCTCCAGACCTGAGTCCAGACTGCAGCAGGACCGCAGCAGTTTCTCTGTCGTTTACCTGGAGAATTTTATTCATACGGTTAAGATAATTATACACAGATAAACAGCTGAGAAGATAGTTTCCTGGGTAAGACTGCTTTCTCTGCAAGCATGAAGACTTGAGTTTTAATATCTAGCATCAAGATAAAAGCTATGCATGGATCCACGTGCCTGTCAGCCAGTGATGAGGTATAAGGTGGGAAGACCCCTGGAGATTCATGTACCTGTCACCCCAGTGATGAGGTGTAAGGGAGGGCAGACCCCTGGAGATTCATGTACCTGTCACCCCAGTGATGCGGTGTAAGGGTGGGCTGGAGATTGCTGTCCAGTTAGCCTAAATGGAGCTGTGAGCCTCAGGTTCAGTGAGAGACCCTGTCTTGAGGAAATGCGGCAGAGAGAGATGGAAGAAGGTACCCAATGTTCTCCTCTAGCTTCTGCTGTGTGTGTATGTATGGGGGCATGCGTGTGCGCACGTGTGTGCGTGCGTGCATACATACCATGCACACAAATAAATAAATAAAGTCTTACCATAGCAATTTTTAAAATTTTATTTCTATTTTCATTGTAGTTCTCATCTCTCTCTCTCTCTCTCTCTCTCTCTCTCTCTCTCTCTCTCTCTCTCTCTCTCTCTCTCTCACACACACACACACACACACACACACACTTCCTTTGTAGTTAACTGATTTACTTTAGTATTGTGCTTTGATTCTTTGAATATTCTTTTGAGTTTGTCTATTGTGGATTTTTGCCTGTGACTACCATGAGGCTTACAAAACCACCTTTAAAAAATTATAGCTGTTTTGAAATGATACCAACATAGCATGATCATAAAGACAAGGAAAGAGACCTCAAAAGGAAATGGAGGATTTTTATAAGTTAGACACTTGCATTCCATTTATTTACACTTTGAGTTTTTGATGTCTCATTCTGCATCTTTTTATATTTCTCATGTTTTAACATAGGGTTGTAATCTAATTATTATTGTCTTGCTTTTTTACATTTCATATTAAAGATATACTAGATATTTCATATGAAGATATACCAGATTTATGGTCAATTTGTATAGTTATTCTTTTTTAATTGGTTGTTGTTGTTGAAGATTTATTTTTATTTCATGTGCATGAGTGCATATATGTGTGTGTACCATGTACATGCCTGATGCCCACAGAATCCAAACTAGGTCATCAGATCCTCTGAAAATGAGTCACAGGCAGTTGTGAGCAGCCATGTGGGTGCTGGGAACTGAATCCAAGTCCTGTGTAAGAGTAACAAGCGTGTTTAACCACTGAGCCATCTCTCTAATCACCTTGTAGTTCTTATTACCAGTGAGGGGGTTTTGTTAGTTCGTTTTTATCTATGTCTTAGTCAGAGTGACTATAGCTGTGATGAAACACGTTGACCAAAAGCAACCTGGGGGGGGGGAGAGTTTATTCCACTCACAATTCCATATAACAGTTCATCATCAAAAGCAGTGAGCTCAGGAACTCAAGCAGGGAAGGAACCTGGAGGCAGGAGCTGATGCAGAGGTTATGAAGGGGGCTGCTCACCTGCGTACTCCTCATGGCTTGCTCAGCCTACTTTCTTATACAACCCAGGACCACCAGCGCAGGGATGGCACCACACACAATGGGCTGGGTTCTCCCACATCAATCACTAATTAAGAAAATGACCTTCAGGCTTGTCTGTAGCCCAATCTTGTGGAGGCATTTTTCTCAATGAGGCTCCCTTCTCTCAGATGACGCTAGCTTGTGTCAAGTTAACATAAAACTAGCCAGCACAATCGCCTAGTGTTTTCTTTTTGCTCATAAACATGTCTTCCTTTTAATTTAGAGAACTCCCTTTGTTATTTCTGCTTAGACAAGTCTGGTCAAATATGAGGGATGTATTCTCTCAGGTTTGCTTCTCTGGAAACAAGGCTCAAATAGAGGGTGAATGAGTCTGTTTTCTTCTACCGTGTGGGACCTGGGGGACCTAACTCAGGTTGTCAGTTTCAGCACCAAGCAGGAGCTATCTCGGTGGCTCCAACAGGTGCTCTCTGACCTTCTCTTACTGGGAATGTGCGTTCTGCTTCAGGTCTGGAAAACTTTATACCACTGTCTCTTTCGATAAAATTTCTAAACCTTTGCAATTGTTAAGCCCTTCTTGAAACACAACAATTCAAGTACTCCTGTAATGTTATCCCAAAGACCCCATACATGTTTTCTCGTCCTTGTCCTCTTAAGCTCACTAATACTTTCTTCTCTTTGTTCTGTTCTAATATCAATGCCTTTTGCTGCATGTAAAAATTGACTCTTTTTTTAAGCTCAAAGATTACCTTTGAGCCGAGCGGTGGTGGCGCAAGCCTTTAATCCCAGCACTCGGGAGGCAGAGGCAGGCGCATCTCTGTGAGTTCGAGGCCAGCCAGGTCTAGAAGAGCTAGTTCTAGGACAGGAAACAAAAAGCTACAGAGAAACCCTGTCTTGAAAATAAAAAAAAAAAAATACCTTTGTAGAATTTATTGCTTCCATTTTTGTTAAATTTCTCTTTTAGAGTATCATTTCTCTTTGTTCTTTTTTTTAGATTTATTTATTATGTATACAGCATTTTGCCTGCATGTTTGTCTGCACACCAGAAGAGAGCACCAGATTTTATCATAGATGGTTGTGAGCCACCATGTGGTTGCTGGGAATTGAACTCAGGACCTCTGGAAGAGCAGACAGTGCTCTTAACCTCTGAGCCATCTCTCCAGCCCCCTCTTTGTTCTCTTTAAGCTCATTTTGTGACCTTAAAGTAGCTGTTTTACATTTCCCATCCAAAAGTTACCTTATACTAGTTCCTATATGGTTGGTTTCTAGACCCTTCCTTGAATGTTTCGTGGAGTCATGGCTTCCTAAAGTTCTTGATGCTTACTGCTCTGTGGCAGCCTCTGGACGCTAAAGGGTTTATGTATTTACTCTAGAGTTTGAACCTGGCTTTGTTTGCATCAGTTTTTCCAGAAATTCTAAGCAGGCTGTTTCTCCCCAGCCCACTCAGAGCCGTTAGACACTCCCGTTATTTCCGCAATAAACGGTAACAAAGTTCAGGGTTTTTTATGAGGTCACCACTGAAGTGTTGTTGTTTGTAGACCACTGGAGGAAGATCAAAGTTTAGGTTGTCCCCAGATCTGTAGTTTACGTGTTCAGCATGAGTTAAAGTAGTGCCTGGAATGAACAGTCCTTCCCCGTGAGCATCTTTCTGGGGCCAGGGTCCACCCAGATGCCTCCCTCGTTCAGAGCCACCTGCCTATAGTCAGACACTAAGATTCTGCATGGGTCTGGGTAGAATCGCCACAGATGGTCTAGACTCTGGCTCATATACCATATGCCACCACCAAAGCCACGGTGCTGTGTCAATGTGAGCTCACAGCCTGCTGAGACCTGGCTGAACACAACCCTGGGAAAGCACACAGGTCTGCACGACTATGGACTGACTATTGCTGAAGTCAGCTAATGGCTAAAGATCCCCACAGCCACAGATGATGCTGGCCAGGATAGAAGTCCAAAGAGTGATGCCCGACACCAAGGCTGTTCCAGAAATCCTATCCATGAACTCTATCCTGAAATGGGGGACAGTAGGACCTGTTCAATGCTAGGTTTCTCCAGCCTGGCACTGCGTTCCAAGATGAAGTCCTATGCTTCCTATCTCATTCCAGCCCTACAGACTGGAGTCTTGCTCCATGTCATAGAGTAGGGGTAATGCGGGTGAAGACAAGTCCCTTGACCTCCAAGGGTGACATTGAACTGGTCCACACCACAGTCTAACCTGATCAGTGATCTGCACACTCTTAGGGAAGGGGTTGCCCTAGGGCCTCTCTGAGACCTGAGACTACCAATGACACAGATCCAGACTACCTAATCCACCAGCTCACAGATTTCTGTTGGGAGCCAGAGTAGACACAGAAAAATCTGTCTGGGAGCTATGGCCTTGGCTAGGGGCCTACAGCTTTTGCCTACTGCTAGGGCTCATCAGAACAGGTCCAACACAGAGCTCTAAGTCAAAGTCATATAGAATTTCATGTGTCCTGCTCCTCAGAGAATGGAGCAGAGCATTGCTTCCCTTTCTGCTCTAGTTGAAGGATCGTGGCAAAGGCGGTCCCTTTGAACTCCAGCTAATACGGTTCCAGTGGCTCAGTCTGCAGATACTGACCTTGGGGCAGGGTAGGCGAGTCAGCTGAGGAAAGGCAGGCAGTGACAACCCTATCCTTCCTACCTTTTTCAATACGTCTTTCCTTTTTCCATATAATAAAACCAGTCACTATGACATCACTTGACTCTGGTTTCTTTGGGGGGGGGGGTTGGTTTGTTTGTTGTTGTTTGGCAGGGACTGGGAGTGAGGAGGCTGAAAAGGTCTTGTTATATAGTTTAGGCTGGCTTGGAACTTAGGCTCTTCCTGCCTCAGCTTCCCAAGTGTTGAGATTATAGATATAGCCATGGCTCACCTGGCTTTCTTAGCCAGAAAGATGGCTGCTGGGGAGTCATAATAGGCAGGAGTCACACTAGGCAGGAGTCACACTAGCCAGAAGTCACACTAGGCAGGAGTCACACTAGGCAGGCCCCTTATTTTACATTCTTCTACTTTTAATTTTTTGAGGAACCATCGTTATATATACCCACCAATGATGGGAAAGGCATTAATGCCCCCGACCCTCACCAAATATTTTAATTTTTGAATTTTCATAGTAGCCATCCTAATGTACATGAAGTAGAACCTCATTACCGTTTAGCTGTCCCTTTCTCTAATAATGAGCAAGTCGTGATTTTCTGAGTGCTTCCTGGCATTTGAATATCTTCTTTTTATTTAATTAATTTTTTCACATTTACTTTACATACCAACCACAGTTTTCCCTCCCTCCTTTCCTTCCCATCCATCCCCCCCACCTCCCATTTACCCCCTTCTCCATCAATTCCTCCTCCATCTCAGTTCAGAGCGGGGAGGCCTCCCATGGGCTTGAATAAAGCATGCCACATCAAGTTGAAACAGGACCAAGTTCCTGCGTCAAGGTGGGGTGAGATAATTCAGCATAGGAGACAGGTTCCCGAAAGCCAGCTAATCACCAGGGACAGGTCCTGATCTCACTGCTAGGAGCCCTACAAACAGACCAAGCTACAAAACTGCCACACACATGCGAGGGCCTAGGTCGGTCCCATGCAGGCTCCCTGACTGTTGGTTCAGAGTTGCAGTCTGGATTAATATTGTATTCTTTTTACTTAACTTTTATTATACCGTCACTCCTAACTTCCATTGCATTTTTCCATTTTATTTTATTTTTTTGAAACTTGTAGTTCGAATCTACCTTTTGCATGCTAAGTAAATGTTCTACTACTGCCTTATACCCTAATCCTGTTTCCTTTTTAAATTTCATTTATCTCTAAAGTATAATAGACCCTTAGCCTAATTAATTTTGATCTTACAAGTTTCACAAATTTCGAGCATTTACTAGCTGTTTTTTTTATTATTTATCTATTTATTTATTTATTTTTGATACAAGAGACCAAATCACTCTATGCAGCCCAACCAGCTTAAAATTCACTAGGTAGACAAAACTGTCCTTAAACTCACACAGATTCCCCTGCCTCTGTCATTGTGAATTCTAGGACTGAAGGTGTGTGTGCACCCCCTTAGTTGGAGAGTTCCATATTAAGAACTCATTTATTTCACAATAACCCTCACAAGTTGCCGGCAGGCCCTAGTTCCTTATGGTAGCAGGTAACTGCTGGCAGCTGGCACGTGAACAATGCCCAGAAGGGACCTCCTCCAGAGCTCCTCTCTACCAAGGTCAGAATCCATGGTCTAGCAGTTGCCATGGGAACCTGTTCAGCAGATTCTTCTCCAATGAATCCAGCTCCTTTGTGGATGATCTGGTACAAAATACCCCTGACGTGGCTGCTCATACACTGCGGCACTGGGGCCCAGCAAGCTGGGCTGCCTCATCTCAGACCGCGCTCTTCCATGGGCGGCTGGGAGGCCTCTTAAATTCTGGGATGGGGAGAGACTCTGGTTCAGACTGTAAGGGCCGAATGTGGAAACCTCGTTCTGCACCTCCTCAGGCTAAGAGAAAAATTCCCAGAGTGCCAAGTGCTGCTGGCTGTAGAGCTTGGCACAAGGATTGCTGAGCACAGTGCTGTAGTTTCCCAACTGCAAGAGCAGTGCCGGTGGGCCAGGCTCCCTCACACACATTACTCAAAGAGATGCAAAGTCCAACAGGCCCCACATCTTCCCTTTGATCAACTTAGGATGAAGTTCGGTTAAAAAAAAAAAAAAATAGCCCAGACACAAGCTGCAAACGGTGGGAAACGTTTATGGGGAAACATCCTGAGACTAGGAGGAGAGGTGTCTGGTTTAGGGAAAGCTTCTGGGAGAGATGAAAGGTGTTTCCCACCCCCTCCCATGAGCCCGGAATCTCTCTGCACATTTCTGTGGAGGAGCCGCTGGGAAGGAACCCCAACACAGAAGCAGAAGGACCAGCAAGCACAGTTATAGATCTCTTCCCGGCCTTGGTAGTAAGGGGTTCCTACTTGTTACCCCAAACAGCTATCTTCAAATACATGGGGCCTGCAAGGAAGCGGCTGGACTTCATGTAGGCAGAGATCTTCTTCAGGGCCTGTGCGTGGGAAGGAGAAAGCAAAGCTTAGGCCTGTAGGCCCGCTGAGCTGACCAGCTCCGCCCCAGGAACTCCACGTGGGCCTGAGACCTGGAGCAGAGCAGTCAGCCTCAGCTCTGGAGAAGGACCTCTTTGAATTCCTTTCCAAAATGTCCCACTTCAAGAGGGGCATCGAGTGGAGAAGCAGCACTATCCTGCCGGCTTGGCGACCTCTAGACAGTACACCCTAGGTTTGGAAAAACCACTCAATGACCCTGCAAGATGGGTCCTAACTGACCATTTATCAGGAGGGAACCTGAACTCCAGAGAGGTTAAACAACTTCCTTCTATACACACAGCCCTGTCACGGTCTGCACAGGCCTGGTTTTTTTTTTTTTCCCCCACAGGGAAGATTCTGCCTGCATTTGCACACCAAGGAACGAGCTGCCAGAGAAAAAAAGGAGTTCACAGAGCATGCCAAAGTAGCTTGGAAAAGTGCCCAGATCGCACACAGAAAATCCTGAATGGAAGTATTTCAGATGGAGGGAGGCCCACCAGGGAAAAAGCAAGGCAGGGGTCTGATCCATTCCCAGAGAGAAGACAGTCTAAATTTCTCCACCTGGTACCTGGGCCCAATATTACTATACCCAAATCAAACATATCTCTAGCTCTAATACGGGGGACCGAGTCAAATTTCAGTCACCCTGCACGAATTTTACTGAGAATGAGTTTCCAGATAACTAAGTGCGGAGGAATTCTAAAGCCCAGGACTACCTGTTTACTATGAGCCAAAGCACCAGGCCTGAGGCGGCAGCTTTTAGCTCTCCCTTCCCCCTTTCTCCTCGGTGATGCCAGCTCTTACATAATCCCCAGAGCTATTCAACTTGGACCAGAAACAGAGCTAATGGGAACTAGCTGAGAAAACACATCACTTGATAGAGAGTGGGGGATGAAAACAGATTCCAGGTCTGAAGGGGGGGGGGGGGGGGAGAGAGAGAGAGAGAGAGAGAGAGAGAGAGAGAGAGAGAGAGAGAGAGAGAGAGAGAGAGAAATAAGAAAGAAAGAGAAAGAAAAAAAGAAAGACCAAACTAACACACACAGACACACACACACACACTCACACACACACACAAAGTTAGTGCTTCCAATAAAGTAGATGGGGGGTGTCAAACACAGGGGCCCGGGTGTCACCCTCTTACAAGGGCCCACTTGTCTACTCAATCCAAGCACCTTCTACAGTCTGAGCTTTCCACGTCTCCACAATGGGGAAGGGAGAAGCAAAGTGTTCTGCAGGTCAGCCATGAAGACTCTCTGTGTCGTGAGACTGCACATGAATCTCGCTGTCCCTTGCCTTCTTAAATGCCTAAAGCCAGATGTTTGCACACTTTTGTCACCTTCTACTTCTCAAAAGGGTCCCAGACAGGAAACCCTGGTTGAACAAAGTCCTGAAACTTTTCTTTTCATCACAAGACAAGAAGAGTCGCCAGTGTTGCCCGTAGAAGTCAGGGGCCCACATGGAACAGGCCCCCAAGGCTCAGAGTTGAGACCTTGAGCAAGTGAGTTACCCTCCAGTCTCAGTTCATCTTAGGGGTCTGATAATTCTATCTACCTTGTAGGAATCTTATAGTAATACATTTGATCCTATAACTATCAAGTGTTGAGCACGGAGCCTCACAGAAAACCAGTGCTCAGAAAATGCTAATTACTCTTTTAAATTAAAAGATTAGGAAATCACCCTGGAAAGGGGGAAGGAAAAGACATCTAAGAAAGAGGAGGATCAGGGCATCACCTCAAAGCGGGCCACAAAGTCCTTCAGGTTGGGGAAGGCTTCCAAGCATTTGGGCTCAAACAGTCGTTGCTGGTCAAGAATATCGTAAGCAAGAAAATCCACATAGGTGATCTGCAGGAATTGAGGGTCGGTGAGACAGGATCTGAAGCCTGGGAGGAATGGCAGCTCCTTCCCCCTCTTCCCTCTCTTTACCTTGTCCCCTGCAAACCATGGCCGCTTGCCCAGGAACTCCGAGTAGAACTTCAACTTCTCAGGAAGACCTGCTAAGTACTCTGGCCTCTGTTTCTCCTGAAGTGGGTTGGGGGGTAAAAACCGGTCACCACCCTCCAATACAGGCTCCCTGGCAAAGAGTTTGACTTCACAGGAATGGAGGGGAGAGCATGCACCCCCTCAAGACTGGTTCTGAGTCAGCTTCCTGACTTTCAATGAGCTCATCACTGCTGATCAGAGCCCTCTGGGCGCCAGGTCCCACGTGTTGGAGGATGAGAAGTCAGATGGGAATACTGTCATGACCTGTCCTATCACTTGGTTACCCTGTCCCCTTAAGAGACAAACCCCGCCCACTCCCCCTATCTGTTTCTCTTCTGAAGAGGTGGCTGCTGCCTCCCTCTCTTCTCCCCCCTCTCTTTTTTCTCTCCCCCTCTCCTTCCTCCCCTTTCCTTCCATAACCCACTAAATAAATTCTATACACAAACTCTGCATGGTGTATCTGTGTGTCTCTTACCCGCCAAGGGGACCCGCCTAGGCTTGGGGTCACCCACTGACCAGCGAAGGCCTCTGGCCCACCGTGGTCTCCCACCCACCGCTTTAAAAAGAATAACAAATACAACACTTATGGCCCAAATCAGATCCTGGGGGTCAGACTCAGAGGTGCTTAGGAGATGCCCATACACCTGTCACACTCTGGACTCAGATGGCCAGTGCCATCAAAGAAGCAAAACACTACATGCTCAAATGTTTAAAAACTGAACTTCTAGCTTGTGGAATCCAAGCCATATCCTAGAAGTGGTAGAAACTGACCCACAGTGGCTATTTGGCAAGATTCTGGAGTCGTGAAGGCCACTTGGTTGCTGGGATAAGTAAGGGCTTAGAGAATCAGCACTGCTAGACTCAAATGCTGACCTTGACCAATACAGATGTGAACTTAGGACTTTAACTCCAAACCCTGTCTTCCCCATCCACTCACAAACTCAGGGCTGTAGCAGACCATCGCAAGCTGGAAGCGGGTGTCCATGACCTGGTTCTCCAAAATGTCAATACGAATCCTCTCCTCCTCTGTCTCCCCACCTGCAGCACACATAGCGGAATCTCAGCACACACACACACACACACACACACACACACACACATGCCAGCCAAGCCCAGGGAGATCCCACTCACACAGGTTGTGCTTGCGGGCAAGGTAGCGCAGGATGGCGTTGCTCTGAGTGATCTTGGTCGATCCATCAATTAAGTAGGGCAGCTGGAAAGACAAGCAGGGACAGTCAGGTGGGATATGGGGACCCTGAAATCCTTCTCTGGGTGAGGACAGACATGGGACCTGGCACTCAGTGTGAATGACATGGGAAACCCTCAAAGAACAAAAAACACAAAAAAAAAAAGAAAAGAAAAAAACCAAAAACCAAAAAAAACAACAAGAAAAGGAAAAAGAAAGCAGAAGCTCTGACCCCAAACCCCCTCATCCAGACAAGAAGATGAGGTGAGGACTCCATGCCTTCCCCAAACCTCCCTTCCCTGCACCTACATTGGGAAAGTCCAGGCCCAGCTTGAATTTGTCATTCAGCCACTGGCTTCGGTCAAAGTCGGGAGCTGTAGTGGCAAGAGTTGAAAAAGAAATCACCCTAGTTCCTACCCTCCTATAGGAGTCAGGCAAGCCCCCACCCCACCCCCACCCCCAGGCAGTGAATCTGCAACCTCACACTGAGTGTGTATTCCAAGGTAACAGGAGGGAAGAGTGTCTGGAACTGTGGGCCCTGCAGGCCTAAGGTTTACAAGAAGTTTAGACAAATGCTAATTTACAAATAGAGAAAAAGTCATAGCTCTGCATTTTAAGACCAGACTGCCTTCTCAGGGTTTTTTGAAGATCTAGTTGAACTCTAGTTCTAACTGAAAGAGGCCCGCAGATCTGGGCAACAAGGGGCCAGGCACAGGGACTCCTGAGTGCCACCAATCAGAAGTTGAGCAAGAGACTAAGAGGGTGTCATTACCATTCCCCATGGTGTATCTCTTCTCCTCATAGCTTGAATCCGTGTATTCCAAGAACAGGCGGACGGCGTGGCACAACTAGAAGATTCGGCTGATCAGAGAGGCACACCCCTGACTATGTCTCTATATTTTAATCCTTACCCATGATCTAACAGCCCGCACACACGGTGGGGACGGGGAGAGGGAGAGAGACTAATCTCAAACATCTAGAGCTCTGAGAAGTACAGGCTGTGGAATCCAGCAAGGGGGATTCATTTCCTGGACCCGCTGCCAACTACTCAGCACATTCCCGCAAGCCCGGCGTTCCCATCGCACTCGGCTGTCAGACCCGCTCTCACCCCACGGATATCCCAGTAACCCAGTGTCATGGGCATGGTGCTGGTGCTCTCAGGCTTCAGCGGAGCTGTGTAAACTGTGACTGCACGCTGGTGCGCAAGGTGAGAAGCAGCGGCTCTGGTAATGAGCCCTCTCTTTTTGGTCCCGCCCCCTCTTTCTCCGCCCCGCCCCGCCCCGCCCCGCTCCTGTTAGGTTGGCTCTCGCCAAGGTCTTCTCTCAGCTTCCAACCCTAATCCCAAATCCAACAAGGCGGAGTCAAATCTAAAGTAGCTTCGCGAGTGTGACCTCCTTCCTAAGGTTTGGAGACGACCCCCTAAAGCCCAATGGATGGCTCTGCAGGTCCCGTCCCTGCCTGCGCCCCGCCGCAACCGCTGCCTCCTTCTCTCCCCATCCCTCAAGCTGTCACGCAATGATCTCTCCTTCTGCCCTCTACTCTTATCACTCAACCTGTTGCTAGTTCAAAACCCAGGATAACCCCAACGAAGAGTTTAGTCCTGTCGCTGGAACGGCAGGACTTTGGCCAATTTGAAAAACAAACTTAAAAGGAATGATATCGCTCCTTTCAGTAGGAACAATAAAGTGGACATACCCAAGGACAAAGGGCAGACAGAATATCAAGTGGTTTCGGTGTTTAGTATCTCGGTTGTGTTTGCCACTCTGGACACTGAGGGCACTGCGCATCTGAGAGACGCCCCGCCCCCACTCCGCCGCCTCCACAGCCACAGAAGGCAGTAGACGGCCATTGCTTCACCCATACCACCAAAGTGGCCAACTGGAAGGACCGAGCTCCCAAGTTGGAGTATGCTCCGATGGGAGAACATATGTTCCAAGGGAACAGGCACCTCTCCTGCTTCCAAGGGACTGCAGAATGCTGTGGGGCAGGGCGGGGGGTGGTCCTTGGAGAACTTTGCACAGGACACAGGGAGCCCAAGGCCAGGTTTTCAGTTGTCAGGGTCCCTGACTTACGTGTTAGTCTGGGTGTAAGAGAAAGAAGGCTCAGGTAACATTTCAAGTTCACAACCTTCAAAAGGATAAAGTCCTATCAAGGGCCAGCCTACTTCTTTGAAGGTAAGATTGTGATAATTGAACTTTAGGTGACCTTGTCTGCATTAAAGGAAATGGCAAGACAAAATGAATAACAAAGAAAAATGACCCAGACCTTACAAATCGAAGGGCAAAGCTATTTCTCTGCAGAAAGTACCTTTGGAGAATTAACAGCAGTTAGGACTTCAGGGTAGGGGGTAAGCATTCCTGGAACAGGTAGAAGCTATCTCAGCACTAAGGGCAGAGAAAACACATACCCCGTGGGTCTTTGTGAAGCCCAGAGCTCAGAAACCACGTCATGGGACTAGTGAAAAACAAATCCGCCCGACTCAGGTTATTAAGCTATAGGAGGAGCCTACTGGCCCAAAGTAAATTCTCAAATGGCTTTCCCCAGGCCACTGCCTACTATAAGACACAAGTACGTGTGCACACACATATGCATGGGTCTACGGATCATTGTTAACTATCCATGTGCTGGATAGTTCATACCAACTTGAAAAGTTCGGGTTGTCCGAGAAGAGGGATCCACAGCTGAAAAATAATGCCTTCATAAGACTGGCCCTATAGGCAAGACTGTGGGGTGTTATCTTGATTAATGATTGATACGGGAAGCCCATCCCATGAGAGTAAGAAGTGTAGGCTCTGGGCTGATGGTCTTGGGTGCTATAAGAAAGCAGATCAAGCAAGCCATGGAGAGCAAGTCGGAAAGCTGCAACCCTCCTTGGCCTCTGCATCAGCTCCTGCCTCCAGGTTCCTGCCGTTTGAGTCCCTGCCCTCGGTTTCCCTTGGCATGGACTGTGATGTAGACCTGTAAGCTGAAATAAACCCTTTCTTCCTGAAAGTTGCTTTTGGTCTTGATGTTTCCGGAATCACAGGAGTGGAAACCCTAACTAAGACAGGGCAGGCACTGCCTTCATAATTATGAGAAGGAGATAGAAAATTCCTGGATCTAATTGAGGAAATAATTTTTAAGAAAAACTCTAACATGAATTAAAGTACAAATCTTAAAAATACAAACCAATCATCTGGAGGGATGACTCAATAGTTAAGAGTACTTGCTGATCTTCCAGAGGATCCAGGTTCAATTCTGGGCACCCACAAGGCAGCCCACAACTGTCTGTAATTCCAGTTCCAGGAGTTACAACACCCTCTTCTTACCTCCACAGGCAAAACACCCATATATCTAAAATAAACTTAAAATACATTGAGCAAATACTGGTATTTATCCACTTCGTCCTTCCTTACAACACTGAAAAAAAGCAGTTGTTGATGTCTTCCCACAGAGTGGGCCCCGAGCGTAGCATGGCCTTCTATAGACTGTAGGGATTCAGGAAATGTGAGGCACACCGTTCTGCTTC
Source organism: Alexandromys fortis (assembly GCF_014885135.2). Lineage (NCBI taxonomy): Eukaryota > Metazoa > Chordata > Mammalia > Rodentia > Cricetidae > Alexandromys > Alexandromys fortis. Next base: position 1,117,489 of record NW_026068162.1, read on the forward strand.
CACATTCTCAGAAGAGTGGACAGGAAGGCAAGGGCAACGCAAGAAGAGGAGCTACGCTGGCCCAGGTCTCCTCTGGAAATTTCTTTGCAGTCTCTGAAATATCACTCACCTAAACTTAGAAAATCCAAAATCCAAATCAACATTTTCTTTAAAAAAAAAAAATTGTTGTCTGTGATCTTTTTTCTTTTGTCTTTAATTGACACTTATACATTTCTCCCACTCCCCTTCCTTCCTCCCCTCTCCCCTTCTACTCTCCCCCTACCCCCTCTGGTCCCAGTTTACTCAGGAAATCTTGTCTTTTTCTCCTTCCAAAGTGGATCCATGTATGTCTCTCTTTGGGTCCTCTTTGTTGTCTAGGTTTTCTTGGGTTGTGGACTGTAGGCTGGTTATCCATTGCTTTGTGTCTAATATCCACTTATGAGTGAGTACATACTATATTTGTCTTTCTGGGTCTGGGTTGCCTCACTCAGTATGTTTTTTTTTTCCCTAGTTCTGGTCATTTGCTTGCAAATTTCAAGATGTCATTTTTTTTTACCACTGAGTGGTACTTCATTGTGTAAATGTACCACCTTTTCTTTATCCATTCTTCAGTTGAAGGGCATCTAGATTGTATCCAGGTTCAGCAGTTATGAATAATGCTGCTGTAAACATAGTTAAGCAAATGTCTTTGTGGTATGACTGAGCATCCTTTGGGTATATGCCCTAAGTAGTATTGCTGGGTCTTGAGGTAGATAGATTTCTAAGTTTTTGAGAAACTGCCATACTGATTTCCAAAGCAGTTGTAAAAGTTTGTATTCCCACCAGCAATGGAGAAGTGTTCCCCTTACTCCCCATCCTCTTCAGCATAAACTATCATCAGTGTTTTTGATCTTGGCCATTCTGACAGGGGTGAGATGGTATATCAGAGTTGCAAAACAACATTTTCTTAAATTTAAGAATAAGAAAATAGTATGTGAATCATAAGATGTTGGCAACCTGGAATTCAGTAAAAGAAATTTCCCACATGCTTCAGATATTAAGAATAAGGCAAAACAAAGTTTTTCAGAAAGCAAAAAAGCAACAAAACATGATAGAAAACAAGAAACAGTTCAAGAAGGAAAACAGGGAAACTTTTTTTAAAAAAAAATGTTAGTTTTTATTTATTTTTATTTTATGTGCATAGGTGCTTTGCCTGCATGAATGTCTGTGCCCCATGTGTATGCAGTGCCCTCAAAGGCCAGAAGAGGATGTTGGATCCTCTGGAACTGAAGCTACAAATGACTATGAGCCGCAAGGTGAATGCTGGGAATTGAACCCAGATCTTCTGAAAGAGCAGCCAGTGCTCTTTGAAGGGACTCTGGCCAACTCGAGCATGACAGGAATGACTCTGGCAGGCCTTGCCCTTCTCCCTGATTTTCTCTGCCTTGCTAAAAACCATTAGATTGCCTTCCTAAGGCTAACCAACAAGGCCTATTCCCTTATTTGGCCAAATACCACCTTTCGTCTTCTGTGGCAACAAGGGTCTTTTACTGTTTCAGTCAGTCCCCAAGACTGAACGTTGGCCTAATCAGTCTCTGCTGACACAGCCCTGTTTACAGCAGGCTTCTGCTAGATTTATCTTGGATTCTGTTACACGTTGGCAATTCCTCTTTGTATTTAATGATTACTCTTGGCCCGTTGCAGATGTTTCAAATGTAATGAAATGTTATCAGGAAAATATTGCACAGTATGACACAGACGGACTCTGCTCTACCCTGCCCTTTGCACTGAGAAGGGATGCAGGAGGGATCCCGGGTGGTTTTCTCAGACAAATCTTACCATATTTTAAAAATGCATTTTAAAACAAGCATAATGCCTTCTTAGTATTTCTGTCTCATAAAAACACATTATAAACTCCTTTCTCAATGGATTTCCCTTAGGCACAAGAGAGGAAAAAAAATGTTTTGACTTTCAAACTGTGCTCTTGAATTTGGGGCATAATTGGTCTCTTTTTCCATGGACATCTTTTGAATTCCTGCCTATCTTGCCATTTTGACTTTCCTTCTCCGAGAGGATACACAGTGTGTTGAGACTGTGTATACAGAGGATCTGAATGAATGAACAAGGCCCAAAAATATGGCTGGAGAAAAAAACATGAGTAGCAACTTGATTTGGTATGTGTTTATGTGAATATGTGTTTCTCTTATTGGTTGACAAATAAAGCTTCTTTGGCCTAAGGCAAGACAGGATTGAGCCAAGCAGGAAATCCAAGCAGAGATACAGGAAAAGAAGGGCAGAGTTTGGGACATATCAGCAGCCGCCCAAGGAGCAATATGCCAGAGCATCACAGGTAAACCACGGGCCACTTGGCAATACACAGACAAATAGAAATGGGTTAACTTAAGATGCAAGAGCCAGATTATAATAAGTCTGAGTCGTTAACCAAGCATTTATAAGTAATAATAAGCCTCTATAGGGTTATTCAGGAACCTCCAATTACAATTCTTTTTTATATTTGTTTTGTTTTGTTTGTTTTCAGATGGATGTAACATTTATTACTGAACTACTGATTTAGTAGGTACAGGTGTAGATGAAAGTTTCTGTCCTGCCCTATTCTGCAGCCATTTAGTCTCAACAAAACACACAGAGGTTTATATTGATTATTAACTGGTTGGCCTATTAGCTTAGGCTTATTATTACTAGCTCTTACAACTTAAATTAACCAATAATTTTTATTTATGTTTAGCCACTTGGATTGGTACTTTTTCTCAGTGTAACATTTTCATCTTGTCTCCTCTGTATCTGGGTGGTGACTGCAGACTAAGCCTTTACTCTTCCCAGAATTCTCTTAGTCTAGTTGCCCTGCCTATACTTCCTGCCTGGCTACTGACCAATCAGTATTTTATTAAATGAATACAAGTGACAAATATTTACAGGGTACAATAGCATTATCCCACAGCATACAGGAGAGTACCATGGAAGCCCTCTGAAATGCCGGGCTCGCCACTTGTCCAGGGGACAATGATTGGGGACATATTTGACCTCACAGCTATCAGAAATTAGCAGTTTCTCAGCAACCATGTCTTCAAATTCATCTGCATTAAACTTGGTGAAGCCCCACTTCTTTGAGATGGGGATCTTCTGGTGGTCAGGAAACTTGAACTTGGCTCGATGAGGAACCTCAATCACATGTTCCTTATTCTGCAGCTTGGTGTGGATGGACATGATGACCTGGCCAATGTGAACTGTGGTCACTGTGCCTTGGGTCTTACCAAAGTTACCACACATACCTGTCTGGAACCAAACTGGGGACAGAATTGAGATCAGAGACTTGAGTAAGTGCCAGAAAATTGCAATCCCTTAGGACTACCCATATGGGCAATAAGTTACATATACTTCCAAGGGGGCTGTGAAGCCATTGCATGTCAGGCCCCCATGGGGAAAGGGACCTGGTTAGCTTAATTAGCTGCAGTTTGTTGCTACCAAATTGCACTTATGTGCAATGAGGAAATCATTTTGTCTTTCACCTTGTGTTGGAAGTCATTTGAGTTTTGACTGCAAGCATTGTTTTCTCACTGGAGAGCTTGATTCTTTTGATCTTTAAAATTATTCCTTCTTTAAAAAACTGTTTCCCGTTTTCAAGATTAAACCCAGGGCCTGGCACATACTAGACAAGTGTTCTACCTGACAGAATCCCAACTCCATCCCATTCTTGCTTGTTTGGGTCTCACATGTAGACAGCAGTTAGAGTTTAGACACACCTCTGGTCTTAAAGTTCGCTTCATTCTTAGACTATGACAGCAACTTTTGTTTCATTCTTTTCATCTGGGAAGGAAATGAGCTATAGACTCAAGAGAAAAGCCATGTAGGGTCTGGGGATATATCTTAATGACAGAGAACATACCTACATGGATGAGTTCCTAGGTTCAATCTATAGCAAGGCCAGCTCAAACCCACTTGTCAAGACATTTAAAAGACAAACCATTGTGCAGTTGTAGTAGTCAGTTTTCTAGTGCTTCACAAGATACCGGAAGTAATCAACTTAAAATGATGAAAGCTGCATTTCTGGTTCAGTTTGGGATGTTTTTTGCTCATGGTCCACAGCCCACCACTTTGGGACCCTGCAGCAAGGCAATCTGTCACAGTAGGAGCATGTGGCAGAGGAAGTTCCTTCACCTTATGGCTGAAAATGGGGAAGGGGGAAAGAACAGAGTCCCACAGTCTCTTTCAAGGCCATTTTCCTATTTCCTAAAACCTCCCACTATATTCTACCTCTTAAATTTTTCACCAGTTCTCAGTCATGCCAAGCTAAGGACTACACCCTTAATTAACATGTGGGCCTTTGGAGAACATTCCAAATCAAAACTATAGAACCATTCTAAATTTAAACCAGAGAACTTTTTTGTCTTGTTTTATTGAAATGGGATCTCACATAAACCCCCCCCCAAGCTGGCCTTGAACTCACTATGTTATAGACGATGACCTTGAATTCCTGGTTCTCCTGATTCCACTTCCTGAGTACTAGAACTGTGTCCTAGTACCTGGCCATATGTGACCATACCTGGCTAGTAAAACCTTTAGTTCCATCTGTGGCTTGGTCTTCCTGTTAAAGGCTTAGTACTCAGAAAGTCTTATTGGGAAGTGCTAAAACCTGTGAGAGTTAGAGCAGAAGGGGAGGAGGGTATATTATTGCTTCAATATGAAATGTCCTTCCAAAAAGGTTGTGATGCTAATCTCATCAGCTTGATACACCTTCAGCGAGAAAACCTCAACTGAAGAACCACCTCCATCAGGCTGGGCTGTGGACATATTTGCAAGGCATTATCTTGACTGTGGTGGAGGTAGAAGGGCCCAGCCCACTATGGGCGGTACCATCCCTAGAAAGGTTGGCCTGAGTAGTATAAGAAGAGCAGCTGCAGATGTGAGGGTTATCTGTCACCTGCTGTTGATCTCCAGGGTTGATCTGGCTGATCTGACTGGCTAAACAGGTGTCCTCTTCTTTCCTCATTGTTCCATGTGCAACCCTCCAGAGGACCGGTGTCAGGGCAAGGGTATATGAGTAACTGCACTCCCCTGTTAGAACGTCCAGACACATTCTCAAGAAAGTTAGTTGAGCAAGCCAAGGAGAGCAGCCCAAGTAAACATTCCTGCACTGTGTCTCTGCTTCAAACTCCTGCCTTGACTTCCTGTCATGGCTTCCCTCAATGATGGAGTATACTCTGTAAGCTGAAAGAAACCCTTTCTTCTCCAAGTTGCTTTTTATCATGGTTTTTGTCACCGTGACAACAACAGAAACCAAACTAGGATGGATATCATGTATTAAAAGCTTGATTGCCAGCTGATGGGGTTTTGGGAGTTAATTAGACGTTGAATGCTTTGACCTTATTAATGAATTAATTTCTTGATAGACTCATAGTATCATTTTTGAATTTATTTCAATACCTGAATTTTGACAAAGAAGCTAAAACTATAAAATGGAAAAAAGGAAGAATCTTCAGCAAATGGTACTGGCATACCTGGAGGTCGACATATAGAAGAATATAAATAGATCCATACCAATCGCCATGCACAAAACTCAAGTACAAATGGATCAAAAACCTCAACATAAAACCAACCATACTGAACCTCATAGAAGAAAAAGTGGGAAGTAAACTTGAATGCATTGGCACAGGAGACCACTTCCTAAATATAACCCAGTAGTACAGACACTGAGAGAAACAATTAATAATTAGGACCTCCTAAAACTGAAAAGTTTCTACAAAGCAAAGGACACAGTCAATAAGACAAAATGACAGCCTACAGAATGGGAAAAGATCTTCACCAACCCCACCTCAGACAGAGGTCTGATCACCAAAAATATACAAAGAACTTAAGAAACTGAACACCAAAATCCTAAATAATCCAATTAAAAATGGGTACAGATCTAAACAAAGAACTCCCAACAGACAAATCTCAAATGACCAAAAGACACTTAAAGAAATGTTCAACATCCTTAGCAATCAGAAAAATGCAAATCAAAATGACTCTGAGATTCCATCTCACACCTATCAGAAAGGTCAAGAGTAAAAACACTGATAACAGCTTGTGTTGGAGATAATGTAGAACAAGGGAACACTCCTCCATTGCAGGTGGGAGTGCAAACTTGTACAGCCACTTTAGAAATCAGTATAACTTTTTTTCCCCAGAAATTTAGGAATCAATCTACCTCAAGACCCAAAGAATACTCAATTATAGCACAAGGACATTTGCTCAACTATGTTCATAGCAGCATTATTCATAATAGCCAGAACCTGGAAACAACCTAGGTGCCCCTCAACCAAAGAATGGATAAGGAAAATGTGGCACATTTACACAATGGAATACTACTCAGTGATAAAAAAAAAATAATGACGGCTTGAAATTTGCATGCAAATGGACAGAACTAGGAAAAAAAATACTTGGGTAACCCAGTCCCAGAAAGACAAATATAGTAGGCACTGACTCATAAACATATATTGGGATAAAGCAAAGGATAACCAGCCTACAGTCCACAATCCCAGAAGACCTAGACAACAAAGAAGACCCGAAGAGAGACACACATGGATCCATTTAGGAAGAAGGAAAAGACAAGATGTCCTGAGTAAATTGGGACCAGAGGGGGCAGGGGGAGGGTAGAAGGGGAGAGGGGAGGAAGGAAGGAAGGAAGGAGAGTAGGGAAAATGTATAGCTCAATAAAAATAGTAAAAAAAAAATACAAAAAAAGATAGAGTCCAAAAATAGCTGAATGAATAAAGAAAATGTGGTATGCAAAAACACACACACACACACACACACACACACACAGAGAGAGAGAGAGAGAGAGAGAGAGAGAGAGAGAGAGAGAGAGAGAGAGAGTTGATTCCTGAACTTAGTGAATAGATACTACCACTGTGCCTTGACACCTTGACAGTTGAGGTCTAAAGGATCTAGCAGAATCCAAAACATTTTCAATCTCTCTAAAGAAGATGATGTCCAACAAAATGTTGTGAGAAAACCCTCAAACAAAGAAAGTAGAAGCCCAAGACCAATCCACCCAAGATTCAACATCTTTTTACTCCACATGTCCTGTAACACACATGCTGACGTACTGATCTGAAGAAACACACACTAAGAAAAACGAGGAGCTTGAGGAATATGCTAAACTTTTGGCCAAGAGAATAACACAAGTCAAATAAAAATACTTTTAAAAAATGCCAGGAACAGATCGTCAAGAGACCTGGGCTGTGCTTGGTGAGCTTCCGCTTCTGAGTCCGGTCCAGTCCAAACCAAAGAGTAACAAATAAATGACCAAACCTTGGGGTGGGAGAATCAAATGTCTTTGTCCTATGAATTGGATCACTACAAAGACAGAAATATACCTCTAAAAACTTACCCTATCTTTCTCAGAATAGTACTTTCAGGTACTGTTAAAATTAAAATTAAAAAAAAAAAAAAACCAGGAGCCGAGATATGGCTAAGTGAATTTGCTACCAAACTTAATGACCTGAGTCTGATTGCTGGTAATCCACGCAGTGGAGGGAGAGCCTAGCCCAGTGGTTACCCTCTGATTCCACATGCCCACTGTACAACTAAGTCTGCTTTGCCCTGTCCTTAAAATTTTATAAATGAGATTAAAGCCTAAATAGAAGGTCGGGGATATGGTTGTCTAAACAGTGCCTGTCAAGGTGTCCCAGCTGCTGGTGACTCCATGTCTGGAATTCAGTCTGACAAGCTATTGGAACTGTGTTATAAAAACTGTGAGAAAAATCTCTTTTCTAGGAAGAGATTTCTTCCCACTGTCTGGTACCAGGCTTCAGCCTTTTCCTTCTCCCAGCAGGAGATTCCTGGAGAAAATTCTAGCTTCTCGGAGTTCATCATTTCAATAGTCTGAAGGCCAGCTTGAGGGACACAGGTGTCTTGTTAGCAATCCCTTATTTCTTCCCGGCTGGTAACAAGGATTTCCACAGGGAGAGGAGTTTTCAGGGTGGCATTGTGAGCTTGCTCTGTCTTTGTGTGACCAGCACCCCAAGGAACACACTGATGTCAGAGACGCACGGGAGGCCGGTTCTCATGCAGATAACACCAATTTGTTCCAGTTCCCAGGAGGCCTGGGTGGGAGTCAGTGACCTCCTAGGTCGTCCTTATCTGAATGTCCTGGTCTTGGCCCACTTTCAGTGGAGAACATGGCGTTAAATGCCCTTCTTTCTGCACTCACTGTACGTCACCAGCTAGGAACTTTTTTTTTTCCTTGGATGAAGATTTCTCGTGTGGCTGTGGTGGATTGTTGACTGATGGTAACCGTCTCTCACGCCTTTAGCCTCTAGAGTGGCCTGGGGTTTCTGTCACTGATCGATCCTGAAGTCAATAACATTAAAACAGTCAGCACCATAGTGCTTGGGATGCAGTTCCAAATAAGAGGACCCAGGTAGGCATATGATGCCTAGAAGAGACTGTAAAGAGACTAGGAAGCACCAAAGGGCTTTGGGACTTCTCAGATGGTCAAAAGGGTTGACGTTAAGTGTTAAAACCTGGGAGCTCTCATTGGTTCCTTCATAAACACATCACTGCCCAGTGCCTTGGAATACATTTTTTACAAAGTGTAGGAATTGTACCAGAAACTAATATTATTTGAGGAAAGTTTGTCCCACCTGGGACACTAGAGAGCACTCAGAGAGTGGCAGGGATCCCGATAATCCTGTCTCACACCGCTGGCTTTGGAGTGAAAAAATCTCAGGTCTGAGTCCAGCACCGGAATGCTCAGGGCGGTTGAACTTGTTCTAGAGGAACCGATTTTAGCTCTCCCTCCTCCAGGTCAGGTGTGCATTCAAAGCCAAGGGATGAGCCTTCCTGAGAATGACTTGAAAGTGTGATGTTTACAAACACAAAAGCATACAATTTCTAGCTTTCAAGAAAAAAAGATCCCATAAAAAATCATTAAAAAAAAAAGGCCCAGGTAGCATCATGCGTTTTTAATTCCTGAACTCGGGAGAGGCAGGCAAATCTCTAGGCCAGCCTGGTCTACTGAGCAGTTCCAGGATAGCTAAGGCTACACAGAGAAACCCTGTCTCAAAAAACAAATAAAAAAAAAAAAAAAAAAAAAAGGAGGGAAGGAGAGAGAGAGGGAGAGAGAGAGAGAGAGAGAGAGAGAGAGAGAGAGAGAGAGAGAGAGAGAGAAAGAAAGAAAGAAAGAAAGAAAGAAAGAAAGAAAGAAAGAAAGAAAGAAAGAAAGAAAGAAAGAGAAAAACTGTGGAATTGTGGAATAAGAAGGCTGAAACCCTTGGATATGTTTCCTTTTTCTGCTATCTATATGGCTTACTTTATAGATAAAACAGTTTGTTAAGGTGTGATATGATCTAGTAGCAATAGTTCCTTGTTCTTTATCATGAAGAGTATGACCATTTCATTTAATCTTACAAATCAAACACGTTTTTATCTGCTGCTTACACATAACACATAATGTATTGTGTATGAAATAGAGAATTTACGGAAATGGGCCTCACCCATGTTCCTCTTTATTAGATTTAGTTAAAGGCAACAGCACTAACTGATAATAACCCTTTATCTTTGGGAAGATAAAATGTATTTTTCTCCTGACAGAAAACACATGTTAAATATGTTATGAATTTAAACTCCAGTATTGAAATCTAGATGATCAGTGTCTGTTCACCTACTGCAGAAAATAAAATGATCTGTGTGGGGATTTTTTTGTATTGTTTTTGTTTGTTTAATTCTTAAGCAGAAAGAGTTCTTTTTTAAAACTCACCTTAAAATTAAGTTATGGAAATTCCCTATTTCCACTAACTTTTTATAGTTAATATGGAGAGGACTTAGTCTATGATTCATGAATCTTCAACTAAATTTTAACTACTTGAGAATGGTGGCCAGCACGTAGGGGACCAGACTAGGCACTACCCTGGAAAGAGTGCCCGGGAGGGAGGACCTGGAAACTGCCTTGCCCCAGGGGCATCAGGCTCCACATATGGAAGGAGAGTTAGGAACGGGAAAGGCTAGGCAACCTGGTCCTCCAGGGTACAGGGTAGGGAGGAGTCTTCAGCAGGCCCCTCCTCAAGTGACTAAGGAGATGGAGGAAGTCCCATCATTTTTAGTCTGCAAGAGAAGAAAGCAAAACTGCCTGGGCTGTTCAATGTACCTGAACAGGTAGACACCACAGGGGAGTGAGTGGCAGGAAGATGGTATAAGTCTCCGCTAAGCCAGACCAGGGAACCAGGAGCACAGATCTTCCCGCGCCAGAAATGGGTGTCCTCCCTGAACAGAGATCCCAATTTCACGCTTCCCCACCCCCCATCAGATCTAAGTCCCGATGCATCCATCTGTCTACCTGCCTCGTGGGTCACGATGTTTTCTTGCTACTCAGTCTCCTCCTTCATGCTAATCTCTTCTGCAAACAGCCTCCCAGACACAGCAGAAGAATACTGCACAACTGTGTGGCCACCCATTTGTCCAGTCAAGGAAGACAAAAAAAATAATAATAATAATAAGCATCTTATTTGTGATAGAAAACCTGACCCTGAATATCAACTAATAACACTGAGCTATAGGGGAAGAGTAGATTTGAACTGCGAGCAGCTCATCTTTTAACTGTTGCCTAAGCCCAGGGAGCTGTTGGATAAGCAGAGTTTTACACAGGGAGACTCACAGGCCTTGATCCATCAAGTGGAAAAGGTACGCGCAGTAACAATTAGCCAAGAATGAAGGGAAAAAGCATCAAAGAGTCCATTATAAACTTCAAAGGTACCGTGAAGTGGAACGATGGACTCCAAGTGCTTTGTTGACACATGAAAGGGTCCACATGTCTTCCTGGTGACACTGTAAATGTATTGGTAGAACAGGCACACAATCTCTTATAACACCACACAGCTGGTCTTTCCCTATGCCCCAGACAGTATCCTTTAGAGATCATCGAAAATACAGGAACCAAAAAAAGGGAGACATACATTTAAAGACCGCCATACTGGTGTAATGAAAACTAAAATGTCAGAGGTGCCCAGCAGCATGAAAAGGATTAGGAAAATCATACTTTATCTACAGGAACAAATACTAGAAAACAGCTAAGTCTCATGAAAGTACCTGTAAGCAGAATGCTGATATGTCCCACTTTTAAAAAGTATACACCATGGGGGGTGGGGCTAGAGAATGGCTTATTGGGGAAAGTCTGGGTACACAAGCAAGAGGACCTGAGTTCAGATCTCTAGTACACACTTTAATAAACCAGGCTTGGGCTGGGTACTCGAAATCCCAGTGCTGGGAAACAGAGGCAAGAGGATCCTAGCAGTTCACTCATCAGCCGTTCTAGCCACACAGGGCTTCAGATTCAGGCAATGACCCTGTTTCCAAACTTAAGGTTCAGAGCAATAGAGAAAAATACCCATTGTTGATCTCTGGTCTCCACATGTTCACACACAGACACTTGCAACTAAACACACATATGTGCACATACATCAGAGAGAGAGAGAGAGAGAGAGAGAGAGAGAGAGAGAGAGAGAGAGAGAGAGAAGCTATGGTCTTTCTTTTCTTTCTTGGGCAAGGGATCCAAGACAGGGCTCTGTGTGTGCTGGGCAGATACTCTACCAATGAGCAACACAGCCAACCCCAATATGTTTTAAGTAAAAGGTTAAAGAAACAATGAGTAGAACCTATAGGGAGCAGAGGAAGCCCTGAGTGAACAAAGTCCCGAGAGAATGTTATTTTGACACAGGCACAGCTACATAGAGGACTACAAGACCTTGGACCCATGGGACTATTGGCAAAACCACTGCCCATATGGCCCAGGCTCAAGAGGAATGACAAAGCTGTTCTTGGGAGTCGGAGTATTTATGAGCAATTGATCAGTGTGTGCAAAGACTAGCAACTGCAGCTTCTTCCTCTTGGACGTTCACAGCCTAAGAGTGCATGATTCCTATTTAGATCAGCTTACCCTATCCCCACTCCTGTGCTCTACCTAATAAACAAGCTGATTACCCAGGTTGTGGTGGTGGCAGAACCCGACCAGATCCTAGCTTCACTACATGTGTGTCTGTTCTTTCTTCACTCCCTCGCTGCCTCTAGTCAGGGTTCTGGACTCAAGCCACACGAATCCTGGCAGGAACAAACGCGCACACGATTAAAGCAGGCACTACTAAAAGGCAAGAGACAATGAAGTGACGTCACTAAATAGCCATTCATCAAGTCCCTACTAGGTTCAGGGTATTTTCTAGGTGGTAAACACCTAGTCAACAAGAAACCAAAATCAATGCCATCTTGCCGTTCTCATCCATGGACAGACGCACACAAGAAATGCGAACAGTAAGATATACAATGTGCATATTTTCCACTGATGTGTAACCCCCATGAAATACATGTGCGGCTCTTAAGCGTGTACCTATGTGACTTTGCTATCTGTATTCTTTGTGTAATTGCCATCCAGATCTAGATAAGGAGCATGTCTAGCTCTCCACAAGTTCCTGTCAATAAACAACCCTGCCAAAGTCAACATGCATTTGACCCAATCACACTTCCTATCAAAGTGGAATGATAAGAATGCACTTTCTACCTGCGTGGATCATCATGTCATTGTCGGCATCAGTCAACACTATGTCGCCGAGACGCATACGTGCTGTGGTCTAGGACACTGCCACATTTATCTTAAATTATGGTATTCTGTTTCATTACATGTTAATGGCTTTATATTAATAAACTACACTTGATTTATTAATCTCCTGCTGAAGAAATTTAAAATGAAGCTGTTTCCCACGTTCTTGCATAAGTCTTTCACAGCTTCTGGAAGACAAAAGTCTTGGGTGAAAGGTCACTACTTGCTCAACGCTTTACCATTGTCAAAATTCCAAAGTGGTTATACACCCAGCAAAACACAAGTTCCATTACTTCATAAACTGCCAGCGATTGCCAACCTGTTGGATCCTGGTCATCCTAGTGGGTCTATGCTAGGGTGTTACAGTGTATACAATGACTGGCGTTTGTTGTGAATTTAGGAGCTAATAAACCACTTGGATGTTCATTTTTAGGAAATGCCTGTTCAAGCCTTGGTCTGTTTTGCAATTTTTTTTCTGGTTATTTTGTTTTTGGATAAGAGGTCTTTGTTGAGTAGCCATATTCTCCCAACTGAGCCTGGACTGAACGCCTATCCATAAAGCAGTTCATTCTGGTGCCATGCATGGGAACCGCTGAGACCCTGAAAAAAATCTCCTGGCGACTCGCTCTTTGGTGTGGTTTTTAAATCGCTTTGGGAGTGCGTGATGCAAATGAAGAACTGGTGAGGAAAAATTCTGAAGAGACAAAGCTTCCCACTAACAATGTGTATAAAAGAATGTCACACATGAAGCAACACAAAAGCCAAGCTGGCAGTTGACTTAGAGACCTCGGAAGACAAAGAGACGGCCTTCCGTATTGAAGCTCCTCGATAAGGTGTTTTGGATCTGTTGGAATTAGGCTTCTCGTCAGCTGTCTGTTGTTATGACAAAATACCAACCAAAAACGACCCAAAGCGGGGGGAATGATTTATTCCAGTTCATGGTTCAGGAGCTACAGTTCAAAGGGGCAGGGAAGGCAGGCAATAGGACTGAGTCACAGATGCAGCGATAATGTTTCTGTCGCAGCACAGCTTGCTCAGAGAAACAGCACGCAGAACAAGGGCGCGGCTACCATGGTCAAAGCCTAGGCTCCCTCAGATAGACCCCCCCCCAACACCTGCCAGAGACCCCACAGTTGTCCAAAGTGGTCATCAGTTGGGAACCAAGTATCCAAACACATGAGCCTGTAAAGGGCACTTTAGCTTTAGAAGGGTACTTTGATCATGGAAAGGGGTGGCGATGGTTTACAGAGCCTATGTGGGACAGGAATTCGATGAGAAAAAAAAAATAGAGATAACTGTGAAACTTGGGGTCTGGAGCGGGGTGGAAAGAAAGGAGAAGGAAAGGGTGGCTTTGGGGCTGCAGGGACCCTGGCTGCTCCCCTGGGCTCCTTGCAATCCAAAGAAATCTGGCAACATAATCATACACCCCACCCAGCCAAGGCTCTACTTGTTGCCCCAAATGGCCATCTTTGTGAACACAGGTCTCGGGAGGAAGCGGCTACTCTTCATGTATTCTGAGATCTTCTTCAGGCCCTGTGAGCGAGAAGGATGGAGCAGGAGCTCAGGTCAGTGGCCCCACAGGGATAAGCAGCCCCACTCCAGGAGCAGCTTTCCCCATAGGCTCTAGTATTAGAATTCTGAATGGGGAACTCTTCAGTTTCCTATAAAGACTCTACAACAGGCTTTGCATCCATGTATATGCTATTATGTATATATATTACATTATATATATATATGCTCAGATCACCCACTTGATAATCCAAGATCAGTCTCACTGTGCCTACATGTCAACAAAAGCTGAGGTCCAGAGGTGTTAGGTGGCTTTCTCCTGTTCACACAGCTGGTCCCTGGGACAGGGACCAAGTCAGCCTGGCTCTAGGGCTTCCATTCTGTATCCTCTTTGCCCAGTCCCATCCTCTCCTCTTGCAGGACACCCCACCACCCCCTGTCTTCACAGACAGGCTCCTTTTCAACAGGGAACATCCTCTTGGCTGGTTTACACAGAAAATATCTGTAACAGGACAAGGAGGTCCAAAACAGGCCAGTGCAGCACACCAGAGAGCCAGGACCTCAACAACTGACCTGGCAAACCCAGGATGAAGTGCACAAGGGGAGGAGGGGGCAGCTCTAATCACTCCTGAAAGTAGAGGTCCAACCTGTTCTCTGTGGAACCTCAGGCCAATCTCACTGTGCCCCAAGCTGCCACATATCCAGCCCTGCTATATACAGAGACTGCAAAGGGACACCAAGTGTGTTTTGTTCCATCTTATCGGTAGAGCCAGCTCAGATAATTCCTACAGTGTTCAGAGCCCTAGAGCTGACTGTTGTCAAGGAGACAGGAGCCGCAAGCCTTAGGCTGCAGCCCTTGGCTCTTCCATCCTTCCCTGCCATGGCCACACAGCTCTGGTATACCCCAAGGCCACTGCATCAGGACCAGAGTCAGAGCTGGTGAGAAATGAGATGAGGTATCACTTGATTTAAAGAGATGCCCGACTAGAAACCCATTGTCCCACCACCTGCAGTTGCCAAGTCTCTGAAAGGAGAGATTATGTGGGTGTTAAGGAGAGTCCGGGAGACTCGAGCAGTGAGGCTGAAGCTTCGATCCCCAGCACCCATCTGACACCATGTCTGTTAGGTCCCCATCTCTCTGCCATACTCAGTCTCTGAGTGGAGTCCTTTCCGTGTCTCATTGGGCCTGACGCTGAGTCTCATACAGAGGAGGAGGCCAGTGATAGGAGAGAATACAAAACAGCTCCATGGAGATATGGGGAAAGGGAAGAAAAGCCCCACACCATGCCACACTTTAGGATAAAACCCTGAACAGGGCCCACACTCTCTCTCAAATCTAGTATCAAAGAAACAGCCCTGGGTTTGTCATGTACTCAGATTGGGATCAAATCGAGGGGAGCGTTCTGAAGATCGGGTGTGAGTGTTGTCTACACACGGCTATTTCACACAAATCCTACCAAGCCTCCCTCTCAGAATGCCCATGGCTTACACAGTCCTGCCATGTTCTGCCTTCTCCACAGCACCCTGGGCTATGTAAACCAGACACAAGGGCCCAAGGCTCTATCTTTTGACAGAAAATAGGAACATAGCCACTGCCTGCTGACCTTAGAGACCAGATACCAAGGAGAGCTGGGTATCATCTCTGCTAGTAAGGGACTTACCCTCTATAGTCTGTTTTCATATCTATCCAATGGGAGTCACAATTCAATCTGCCCAGTTGATCATAATGATAAAGTTCACCCAAAAGAAAAAAGATGCTAAGCACAGGTACTGCCAGACTCAATAAATGCCACTGTTTTTGCTGTTTTTAACTTAGATCCAGGACTATGGATTTATCAGAGGAAGGAAGGAAATTCAAGAAAAAAAGAGGATTAGGAACATCACCTCAAAGCGGGAGATGAAGTCCTTCAGGTTGGGGAATGCATCCAGGCACTTGGGTTCAAACACTTGGTTCCTCTCCAGGACATCATAAGCGATGAAGTCCACGAAGGTGATCTGCAGGAAGCCGCCAGTGAGTGTTCTGGAATCTGGTAACCTGGGAAGAATGACAGCTCCTCCTCCTGTCCACCCCACTCCTTTTACCTTGTCTCCTGCAAACCATGGCCGCTTGCCCAGGAACTCGGAGTAAAGCCTCATCATTCCCGGGAGTTGCTCCAGGTAGCCTGCCTTCAGCTTCTCCTACAGCAGAAAACATGGTGACCACCCTCAGTCACAAGATTCTGGGCACAGGCTGAGCTCACAGGGCTGTGAAGGCCCCATCTGGGCAGAGGTGTGGCAGCCTTCCAGAGATCGGGCCCGGGTTAATCCAGGCTTTATTCAGTTATGTCATCACTGATTAGATCCCACAGGCACCAGATCCAGTGTCAGAGGTGATGAGAAGGCACACGGGAATACCCTGTCCCTGGGACTCACCACTGATGTCCAGAACCACTCTTGTGGGTCACACTCAGCACTATGTGGGCGGGCTCTGGACTCAGGTGTTATGCAGAGTCAAAGAAGCAAACAACTAAAGCACTCTGGAAAAGAAGTCGAATGTTCTACATGGTAAAGTGGCAGGAGATGGGTAGGACTTGGGCGCAGCTTCAAAAATGATGATATCAACTTGCGAGGGCGAAAGAGACCAGGGAGAGAGTTGATTGGCTGTGGATTGCCTATGGGGAACATCTGCTTACCACCTTGGGCATCCTGGGCCTGGCTCTGGGAATCTGCTTGGGAAGAGTCCCCAGGTGGTGACGCCCTTCCATTTCCAGGTGGTACCACTTTTTCTCATCGTTTGAGAGTGAACTATCGGAGCACCGATGATTTAAGTCAAGTAGAAGCCATAACCCAGGGCAGAAATGAGTAGTCAGAGCTGAGGATTCTAAACAGTCTTTCCTGCCCAGGTATTGATGTTTGACTGTGCAGGTTTGTACTGGTTGCTAAAAGCAGTGAAGTTCACTGGGAGTTTCATTTGACAAGACTCTGAGATTTGTGGGTCACTCTGTGGGCAGGAGTGTGTGTGGAGGGGGGTGAGTGTGTGTACAAGTGCCTGGAGGGGTTGGCTTGTTTTAGTAGCTTTGACTTGGAGACATCTTGCTTTGTAACCAGGAAGGCCTTAGACAGCCCCATCTTAGCTCCAGGCTGTGCCACACGAAGGCTGCAGTCCAGAGCACCATTTCTAGGTGAACAGGGCTAAAAAGATTAGATGCTAAACACACAGAGAAGGTGAGAAGGCAAGGGAACAAGCTCCTGTTCTCCCACCTCACCCAGCCGGGAGTAGGACTCACAAAGTCAGGGTTATAGCAAAGCCGGGCTAGCATCATGCGGTTGTCCATTAGCTGATTCTCCAAAATATCCACAAGGATTCTCTCCTCCTCTGTCTCCCCACCTGCGGCACACACAGCACAGACTCACTCTCAGCATCCCACTGTTCCAAGCCCAGGAGAATGGCCACCGTTCCCCACCCTGCAGCCAGCCCCACTCACACAGGTTATGCTTGCGGCCAAGGTAGCGCAGGATGGCGTTGCTCTGGGTGATCTTGTGGGGCCCGTCAATTAAATATGGCAGCTAGAGAGACAAACAGGGATGGTCAGATGGGGTATGAGGTCCCGGCATCCCTTCCTTGGGTGAGGACAGACATGGGGCCTGGCACTCAATGTGCCTGGCATGGGAAACTTTCCATGAACAATGCACATGAGTGAAAGAGCTGGGATACAGCCCGTACCAAAAAGATGATGTGGACAACCAGGGGTGGGCGGATGAAAAATCCAACACCAGACCTCCTGATCTGTGCAAAATACCATAACCTCCCCCAAACCTCCCTTCCCTGCACCTACATTGGGAAAGTCCAGGCCCAGCTTGAATTTCTCGTTCAGCCATTGGCTTTGGTCATAGTCGGGAGCTGTGGTGGACAAGGTAACATGAAATCAAAGGACCCATGTGTTCAGATCCCTCTCCCAAGACCCTCCCAAGGAATTGAAGACTCTCTGAGACAGCAGACCTGCGAGCTGACTCACGCAATCTCACACTGCAATTTTTCAAGGATAAATAAGTCTATAAGGGCTGTGGGATCCTCCATCGCTAAAGCTTACAAAATCTTTAGCCAAGTGCTGAAGGGAATGGAACCCAGTTATATATACAAAGGACCCTCTAATCGTTCCTTAGCATCTTCCATTGGTAGAGCAAACTACATGGTTAAGGTTCTATAAGGGGGTATAAACTAGTTCCAACAAGAAGAGGCAGAGCTGAGCAACAAGGGGCCTAGGCATGGGCCACTGGGCACCAGTGGGCAGGAGTAGGGTAGGGAGGGATCTGACTAGGAAGGTGCAGTCACCATCACCCATGGTGTATCTCTTCTCCTCATAGCTTGAGTCTGTGTATTCCAGCAGCAGGCGGATGGCATGGGCCAGCTGCGACAGACAACCACAGATAGTGAGATTCTTTACCCCCTCCAGATGAGTCCCCACCCCCCTGTACTAATTTTACCATCACTATGCACTGTCTCTCTGTCTCTGTCTCTCTGTCTCTCTCTTACACACACACACACACACACACACACACACACACACACACATCTGCAATAGCATGCCTCCACAGATTGCCCTCCGGAAAACAATCCTCCCCGGCAAACGAATCTACTGCGTGTGTCCTTACGCCTCCTCGGTCTTACTCTGCTTTTGGACCCTCACTTACCCCGCGGATGTCCCAGTAACCCAGTATCATGGGCATGGTGCTGTGGTCCGAAAAGACAGGGTCAGTGTCAGACTAGGGTCGACGTTCTGAAAGCTGCCAGAAATGGAGGGACCGGGACTTAGCTCTGTCAGTTTTTCAGACCGCCCGCCCCCGGCCCCAGTTTCGACCAATACCGGAGTCCAAGGGGGCGGTCCAAGCCCACCCCAAGTGAGAGCCAATGGAGCTTGAGCTCAGATATTACGCAGTGGGTTGGCTGGCCCCCTAAAGCAAAAGGCGGGGCTGGACTCGCCGGCTCCTCCTTAGTGTCTCTGCTCTCCTCCGTTCTGGGGCTGCTGTTCTGTAGCCTCCTGTCTAGCTGTCAGCCTCACTGCCTAGTGGTGACAGTTTAGGAGGCCTGGAACCTTGACAAATGTGCTCTGAGGACAAAATTATCTCTTGTGTTGTGAATACATGAAAAGGGAAAAACTGTAAAACATGATAATGTAAATATAGTCATGCATGCAAGATAAATCTTTCTAATTAAATTTGCTTCAACTTGGTGTGTTTGTGCATGTGGTGTGTGTGTGTGTGTGTGTACTGGAACATGTGGTAAATTTATCTATTTTTTCAGTTTTTTTATTTTGATATAATACTAGCCTTTGAGAGAATTCATAAAAGAAAAAGCACACACTTGTCTCCTATGAACCCTAGCTGCTCCCTTGTTCAGGTGCTCTCCCCCAAACTTGTCCTCCCTAGCCACCCCCACCACGAACCCCTCCCAGCGTGAGTACAAAAGCTTATAACCAAGATCCCATTTTGTTTCTCTCCAGCACCATCCTGGGGGTGAGTAAGACCCAGAAGGAGCTGTGGTTTATAATCATCTCTGGTGTGCTGACTCCCCAGCCAGGCCATTCATGTGGACCTATAATTTACGACAATTGATGGAACATGTTTCTCTCTGCAAGGCTTGATTCCCCAAATTCCTGAGGAACAAGTGCTCTTTGTCTTATGTTTCTTCTTCTTCTTCTTCTTCTTCTTCTTCTTCTTCTTCTTCTTCTTCTTCTTCTTCTTCTTTCTCTTCTTTTTCTTCTTCTTCGTTTGTGATGGCTTCAGAGGCTGGTCTTGGAAATCTAGGTAGCCCAGGGTGGCCATGAATTAACTTCACTTCTCCTGCCTCAACTCTCAAGTGCTGAGATTAAGAGCATGCAGCACCATGCCTATCTCTCTTAGAACATACCATCAACTCACTCCAATCTTGATTTAAAAAAAAAAAAAAAAAAACGTGTTTTATGTTTGTGTTGGTTTTATTTCTTTGTGTTAAAATGTAGTTGAAGAAGAGGAAACCTTTCCTAATTTGCAAAATCGTTGTACTGATATATTTTTTTAGGCCTGATTTTTACTAACTTGCAAATCTCAATAACACAGCAGCGTGAAAAAGATTCCAGGCACAGAAGGTGCCCTTCATGTCTAGAGACCTTGAGAAGGTCACCTGCTCAGGGGGTACCCTTCTTAGTCCTCTAGAATCCTTGTGAACCAGGCACTATTAGGGTCACCAGGCAGTCCTTCGAGGCAATGGCAAAAGCTCGTGTGACATCCAAAGCAAGTGTGACTCGGACTTTATGGGAACCATTCAAGGCCATACAGGGCCTCACTGGGGAACACCACAGGTAACCACTAGCGAGGATGAGGTGGGCATACCAGGCTCCTCAGCACAGCACAGCTAGTGCCAGAAAGGACTGTCAGGCCAGCCTCAGGGACAGTCACTTCAGGAGGCTACTTTGTTGAAGGAAAAGAAGGAGCCTAGGCTTTAAAGGGCAAGAACGGGACAGGGATCAGGGACAAAAAGAAGGGTAGGCGATACCTTGAGGTCAGGAAGAGGAAAGAAAAAGAGAAAGAGAAGGCAGTGCCGGGCTGGAGGGGAGTGGCTGCTGCTGCTGAGGCCCCAGCTTCACAGGGAGAATGAGGGTCTCACCCACACCTCGTGTCCTGTCACGGCCCTAACTGTTGCCCCAAGCGTCCATATTTAGTGGCCATCTTTGTGAGCATAGGTCTGGAAGAAGCAACTGGTCTTCGTGCAGGCAGGGGTCTGCTCCAAGCCCTGTGAGTGAGGAGATAGCGGGAGCTCCAGCCTGTGTCCCCACGGGGCTTCCCGGGGCTCCACTCCAGGAGCAGCCTTTCCCTGTGGGCGCTAATGCAGCCTCTTCAGTTTCCTGTAAAGAAGGGGAGACCTGGCCAGGGAGCGGGGGTTGCTCATACATAGAGAGTCAGAAAACTCACTTAATAATCCTGCAGGCTCTATTGGACCATGACTAGCTATCAGCAAAAGCTGAGGTCCAGAGGTGTTAGGTGGCTTTCTCCTGCTCACACAGCTGGTCCCTGGGACAGGGACTGAGTCAGCCTAGCTCTAGGGCTCCCATTCTGTGTCCTCTCTGCCCAGTGACCTCCTCTACTCCTGCAGGACACCCCACCACCCCCTGTCTCCACAGACATGCTCCTTTTCCACAGGGAACATTCTCCTGTTGCATACCTGTATCAGGACAAGGAAGTCCAGAACAGGCCAGTACAGCAGACCAAAGAGCCCAGACCTCAACAACTGACCTGGCAAACCCTGGATGAAGTGCACAAGGAGGAGCGGCAGCCTGGAGTGTTGAGCCAGTTCTAATCAATCCTGAAAGTAGAGGTCCAACCTGTTCTATGTGGAACCTCAGCCAATCTCACTGTGCCCCAAGCTGCCTCATATCCAGCCCTGCTACAGAGGACCATGCAAAGGGACACTGAGCACTGGATGTGTTTTGTTCCATCTTACCAGGAGAGCCAGCTCAGACAATCCCTACAGTGTTCAGAGCCCTAGAGCTGAATGTTGTCAAGGAGGCAGGAGCCGCAGGCCTTGCAGCAGCCCTCGGCTCTCCAGTCCATCCTTCCCATAGTCGTGCCAACATTTGCACAATCACCAAGGCTATTCCTGTATCAGAACCAGAGCCAAATAGAATCTGAGAAAGCAGAACATTTGATGGAGGGACAACTTCGGACCACAAACCTGTTGTGCTGATGCCTCCAGTACCCGAGTACATATCAAATGGACTCAAGGACCCATTGTGAAGTGGTGAAGGCTACTGTGACCCCTGGTAGCCAGGTGACTTGTATGCCACTTGCTCTCTGCTGAACTTAGTCACTGGATGGCGGGTCATCTCTGCATGGCTCGCTCTGCTTCATACAAAGAAGATAATTGAGTATCAGTGAAAATACATACATAACCCCATCTCACAGATATGAAACAAGCCACCCAGAGGATGAAGGGAGAAAAACTTGGGAATGAAGGAGACTGTTCCATTTGATTTCAAGATTAAAATCTTCCAACCAGGGAGATGGAGAGATGGTTCAGTGATTACCAGTGATGGCTACGCAATCATAAGGACCTGAGTTCTGATCTCAGCATCCATGTAACAAGCTAGACATAGGTCCATGTCGACATTAAGGAGTGGGATAGGAGCATAAATGGAGTTGGTTGACTAAAAGCCCATCTGAAAACCATGAGCTGAATTACTCGGTTCAGATAGAGATAATGCCTCAAACAGAAAAGGTGGGAAGAGCTAGAGGAGCCCTGATGTCCTCCCAAGTCCCTGTGCATGCTTACAAAATGCACACACACACACATACACGCATAGATATACACACACAAATTCTTCCAACTGGACTCCTACATGTCTACTCAAATCTAGCACCAACTATATCTCTTGGGTCTTAGTACTTCTCCACTTGGGACTATAAGTCAGTAGGATATTCTGTAGATGGAGCATGAAGACTGTCTGTCTGTGAACCTATGCCTAGCTTGTCCCCCACAATTCACAGCTGGTCCTATTCACACACACTGTGCTTTGTACGATATAGAACAAGATGGCACCATTTTAGGTGATCTTGTGACTGGCCATAGCACCCTACCTCAACCGCGGGATGTGTCTGATCTCTGCCTCACTTGTAGTGGGGGAATCTCTTGCCTTGGTTTGAACTTGTTTTTGCTCTCTCCTTCCTGTACTTTAGATATCACTTCATCTAAGGACAGGAGTGCCAGACCCAGCACCCAGGCAGGGAGCGTGTCTCTCCCTCGCAAAGGGCCCTTCTAGATAGCATAGCCCTGAACAGAGAAGGATTACAAGTGACCAGCGCCCTCTCACAAATTGACTAGGCCCTTTGTTCTTCCAGAAACCCTTATCCAGAAATGTCCCTGGTCAACAAGAAATACAAAAACACGCAATCTCTCTTAGTTGGCTAGGGGGTATCAGCTGGCCTTGTACCCATTTTCTCCTATAACACCACTCCCCGCTCCCAGTTTGTCGTCACAAGAGACCTTCAAAGCCCAGAACTCCACACTTCAGACCCCACCACGCTGTGCTTCCTCCCTTCCTGTGGGTGTTGATAAGGTCTGGCCTGAGAGCAGTTTGGCTCAACACTTCCCTCGTGAGCTGCTTTTACCTCTCAAACCCTAAACCCCAACAAAGAGAAAGCACCCTAGGGAATGGAGGGACCATGGGTGAAAGGAGGCTGAGACCCTGAAAGACTCCTTGAGCAGAGTTGCTCAATCCCCTGGATTCTCCCCATAAGAGAAGATAAACTGGGGGCAGGTCCTTGCAGAGGTCGTCCCAGGCACCTTCCTGTCACACTCTCTGCCTCCTATCCACCCAGAAGTGAAGATAGTCGCTACCAAATGCTCTGACAATCACAATATTCTGCCTAAGCACATGGGGTCATGCATACATATATACATACACACATAACATATATGCATATGTGTGTATTCATGAACTTCAAATTACTTTTCATATGCATCTAGAAAAAGAATTAGTGACTCATATTATAATTTTTTTAAAGGAAATAATTACTAACAGTTTAATTTCCACAGTAGCTGTAAGATTTTCTATTCTTAGGAGCAAGGCAAAACCCTTCCAATTACCCCACATAATCACCAAGTCTGCCATCTTGACAATGACTGCTTGACAGTGGCTAATTTGATGTGTGTGAGGCATATCTTCAATGTAGTTTTGTTTGTTCAGTGGTTAGTGATTTTGAGCAACTTTTATGTGTTTACTGTCAATTGTACAATCTCCTGTAGAAAAATGTTTGTTCGAGTCTTTTGCCCAGGTTTGAGTGTTTTGGTCTTCTTTTTGCTGCAGTAACCTGTGTCTACAGGTATGTTCATCAGAACACAGCCAGATCGATTCATTACGTGGAGTTTGATACCCAGCAGAGATATTAAAAATGACCCAGGAAAGGATTGGGAGGTGACTCCGTCTACAAAGTACTTGTATGTCGTGCAAGTACAAGGACCTGAGTTGTCAAGCCAAGTGCTGCTGTGATAAGAACTTAGACTCCCCAAGCTGGGGAGATGGGGACTCTCCGGACTTACTCCGTACACGGCTTACCCGAACCAGTGAGTGCCAGGTTCAGAGCGAGCCTCTTAAGAGAGCCTGAGGAGGATACCTGATGTCATCCGCTGACCTGCACGTCCAGGCACACGAGCACATGCGCGAGTGCACACGAGGCCAGGGCTATTCATGGAAAGTGTTTTCTAGCTTCTGCTATAGGATGATAACAATATTAGTCTGGTTTAATATTTCTGTCTTCTTCACTTTTATATATGCCCATTAACTTCTCTTTCCCTGCTGCTGCTGTGTCTGGGCTTCAGTTAGTGAAGGTTGGCTGAGAAGGGTGCTGATCTCTTCAGTGAGTACAGGAAATAATCTCTTCTCCGATCTTAGGCTCTACCTTTATTTAATCACTTTTTTTCCACAGTGATCCTCACATCCTGTCTATGAGTGCTTATTTCTCAACTGCTGTGGTAGGCAGCAGCTGGAGCTGGGCATAGGGACGGTGCCCAGGAGGCTGTCCTCCAACCTGCTGCCAGTTATAGATAGGAAGTGCTTGACAAAGGCCAGGATCCAGGAGCCGGCTGCCCTCGAGGATCCTGCTCATTGGATGCTTCTTCAGTGAACCCAGTGCCTTTGTGGGTGACCTGACGGCACCTCTAGTGACCCAGGCTGCTCCAGGGCCTGGGAAAGCAGACCTGCCCCGTCTCCAGTCGCTCAAGGAAACTGATGCCTCTTTTTATCCCGTTTGTTTATTTTTTTCAAGACAGGGTTTCTTCTCTGTAGCTTTGGAGCCTGTCCTAGACCTAGCTCTTGTAGACCAGGCTGGCCTCAAATTCACAGAGATCCACCTGCCTCTGCCTCCCGAGTGCTGGGATTAAAAGCGTGTGCTGCTACCACCCGGCTTAATTGAAGCCTCTTAAGTGCTTCACCTGGGTCTCTGGGTCAGACCACAGCACCTCCACATGGAAAAATTCTTCTGTACTTCATTCTATGCCTTCTCCAGAACCATTGGCATTTCCAGAGCTCTTCCTCCAAACACTGATACAAACATCTCTAAAAGCAAACCTTCACAATTTCCTGAACATTAACAATGTGCCAGACACCATCATACATTTCAACAAGGCCAGGATCCGCCCTCGATGAGCGATGATTGGATTTGTTGAAGATCCCACAACACAATCACCAACAATAGGGAATATTTATAGCAAAACATCTTGGAGAGAGAGAGAGAGAGAGAGATGACTTCCAGGCGAGGCCAGATGTTGAACCTGGAGCCTGCTCACCCTCTGCCCACCAGCCTGGCACCTCTCTGACACAGGCTTAGAGGTGCACGTGGCCAACAGAGGTCCTGCACACTGCAGGATGATGGATGAGGGACTCCTATAAGAAACCCAGGTGAACACTGTCAGGGGACATTGTGATCTCTCTCTTTTAAAGATTTATTTATGTGTGTGTGTGTGTGTGTGTGTGTGTGTGTGTGTGTGTGTGCGCGCTTGCCTAAATTCACGTGCACCAAGTGTATTTGAAAGTCCAAGGAGGCAACAGACAGCATCAAATTCCCTGGAACTGGGCTTACAGGCCATCGCGTGCCACCAGGCGGGTGGTGGGAACCAAACCCAGGTCTTACACAAGAACAGGAAGTGCCCTTAACAGATTAGCCATATTTCCCACCCCTGTGCATGATCGTACCTCCTCCCGCCTGAAAGCCCACCTCCCCAGGTTTCCATCACCCACCTGTTCTCATGAACAACAGAACAAGGCTGCACATCAATGCAGTCCCCCCGGCGAACTGCAGGAAATAAGACAGGACACGAAGCAAGCGTGGCTCATACTTTACTAGCGATCAAACAAGGTCGGCCATCCCACTCTGAGGACCGAACCTGTACACCAGGCAGTATGGATCTTTGGGCAACAACCCAGCTTCCCCAAGCAATAGAATGGTTGTCTATCTAGTAAGAAACCCGACAGAAGCAAGTAAGAGAAGGAAGGGTCTTTGAGAGGGATGGGAGCTGAAATTTCAAGGCTTGAGTGAAAAGAGGCGGTGCGAAATGGGAGGCCAGGATTTGTGTAGAGAGGGAGATAACAAAAGACAGAGGAAGGAATGGAGGACCGGGACACAGAAGTTACTGGAAGTTTGCTGCGGCCCCGTTGGTGTCCGGGGGTGCCAGGGGCACTGACAGATCTTCCCTGCCAGCACCAGCAATGTGGGACCTACTTGTTACCCCACATGGCCTGTTTTAAGTACAAAGGACTCGGGAGGAAGCGGTTGCTCTTCATATAGGCAGAGATCTTCTTCAGGCCCTACGGGCGGGAATGAGAAAGCAGGCTCTCAGGTGGGCAAACTCACTCTAGGAACACCCAAGAGAGTTTAAAATCCAGATGCAGAAAATCCATCCAACCACCCTGCAAAATCAGCCCCACCATCACCATTTAGCAGGGATGATGAGGTACCCAGAGGTTAAGAAACTTCCTCACTCTCCCATGCTCTGTGCCTGCCACTCTGCTCTCTGCACTCCCCCCTTGCATCCCATAGAGGGCACTGTGACTCCTGGCTGGATTGCCATGTCTATAATGAAAAGAAGCAAGGATCCAGAAAACCAAAAAGGACTGAGAACTTGCACATATGGCTTAGAAGAGAGTCCAGGTCCCACCCAGGGATTCAGCAAACCCTGAATGTGAACGGAGAGGGGTAAGGGGTCTGCAAGGAGTGGCCAGCTCCAACTCTCGCCTGAAGCTTCTTTTGGGCCCTGGGCACACTCTCCCTGAGCCCCAGCTAACCTCATCTCTAGCTCTGATTCAGGAGAGTGTGTTACAGGGCACCTCAGCAAAGAATGCACAGATCATTTTTAAAGACCAACAGAGAGCTGGAGCTACCAGCCCCCAAGGAGCCACAGCCATCTATCTGTGCTCAGAAGGAGGGCTTCTAAGCAAACACCCAACTCTTCTGCCAGGCCAGTTCTTACACACTCCCAAGACCACTCTACGTGGACCAGAACTAAAAAAATGAACGCATCTCTTCATGGAGAGTGGAGAAGGAGAAACACTTCCAGGCCAAGAGCTGTTGCTATGCTAATGGCTCCAATTTTCGAATCTGGTCTTGATCATGTGAAACCAGAAAATTCAGCATGGCTCTGAGTCACTGTGAGATGAGGGCCAGGCAACCACTAATATCACATGCATCTCTGCCATGCTTACTGCTTTCAGCTGCTCCCAGTCCCACGATGGAGGGACATTTTTGCATGTTCTGTTGGGCCACACACAGGGGATAATCAAAGAAACTGAATAAAAATAAAAGTATGGCCTCGTTTTATAGAGGAACATAAGATATGAAAGAAGAGGGGGAGGCAAGAGTACACCCACCGACAGAACTCAAGATAAGTTCATCCCCGGGAGCGGGCCGGGATCACCCTGCTTCTCTAGTCAGAAACAAGGCCGACTGCATAAATCTGCAGGCCAGGTGTGACCACTGAGTATGTTTTGGTTCTGCACATCAGTCTGCCTTGGTCTCTGCCCAATGGTTGCAGGAACAAACACATTCTTCACATGTTCTGCATGCCACAGGTCCTGAGCAGGAAACCCATGCTGTACAAAGGCCTGACTTTCCCTTTTGCACAAATCAGAGACGCACTGAATGCTGCCTTTAGAAGCCAAAGGCAGTCAGGAGCCCAGAACAGTCTCTGCTGGAACTAGGACCTTGAGCAAACAGCTTGTCCTCCACAGTCTCAGATCCCTTATTAGTCCAGTGGGACATCTAATTCTATCCAGTTTACTATTGCAATGACAAATTGACTCCACAAACCTAAGAGACTGAACAAGGGTCCTTGCAGAAAGCCAGGGTTCAATAGATCCTTCTTATTCTTCTTTTAACCCTCAGAACTAGAGAAGTATCCTAGAAAGGGGGAAGGAAAGGGCATCCAAGAAGAAGGAGGATCAGGACATCACCTCAAAGCGGGCCACAAAGTCCTTCAGGTTGGGGAAGGCATCCAGGCACGTGGGCTCAAATATACGGTGCTGGTCCAGGACATCATAGACGAGGAAATCCGCAAAGGTGATCTGCAGGAAGCGGGGTCAGTGGGATGGGACCTGGTAGCCTGGGAACAATGGCAGCTCCTCCTCCTCCTCCTCACCATTTACCCTCCTTACCTTGTCCCCTGCAAACCATGGCCGCTGACTCAGGAACTCAGAGTAGAGCTTCAGCTGACCTGGGAGGCCCTTCAGGAACTCTGGCTTCCGTTTCTCCTGAAGCAGAAAACAGCTGTCACACCCTCATTCAGGCCCCCAGGGAGGAAGAATGGCCTCACAGGGCTGCGCAAAGGAGCAGGCTCCTTAATAAGACCGGGCTAACACCGTCTGATGTCTCACTGTTTGCATGGTTAGACTCCTGTCTGCTAACGGGCCTCATCTCTCAGGGGTGATCAGAAGTTAGATGGGAATGCCACACTGTCCCTGAATCTGTCATGACTAACATCTAACCTAGGACTTCGTGGGTATCTCGTGCTTCTTGATCGAGAGGGCCAGTAGAAGCAGAAAAGCAAAGTACTTAACCATTTCAAGAGAAGAGAAGAAGTGAGTTCTAAGAGATGGCACAAGGACAAATCCTCAAACATCGAGTAGGGCAAATACAGTTGAACAGGATAGGATGTTGCAAGGGACAGTGGTCCTCCGGCTGACCATAAGCTGCCTTTTAGCAAGAGGCCTACTACTGGGGACTCAGCTGCAGGAAAGCTGTTGGGTATGTTCCTAAACGCCCATGACTTCTTTCGCTCTGACTTTGATCTGTGAACTCCAGGAGTGGTAGTTCGGTGTGTGAACTGGACAAGGAGGTACAAGCTCAAAGTTGAAGAGAACTGAACCCAGGAATTCACTATGTAGGAAATGAGTTTCCAACTGTGGGTGTCATGACAACACCTCGCAACTTCTCGCAATTGATACGTAGTGTTCATTGACAAAATGGGGGGTGAGTTGGCAGCTCAACATGTTGTTAGGATAGGAAAGCCTGAGAAATCAGTATGGGTGGGTTCAAATTCCAGAGGAAAAGTGTGGATGTGAACACAAGCCCTCCACTCCTCCTGCACACCCAGTCACAGCGTGGGAACTCACAAAGTCAGGGCTGTAGCAGAGCGTGCCCATCTGAATGCGGGTGTCCATGACCTGTTTCTCCACAATGTCCACACGAACCCTCTCCTCCTCCGTCTCTCCACCTGCAGTACACACAGCACACAGCCTCAGCACCCCACCCCAGACAAGCCCCAGGGGGATGACCTCCACGCCCCACCCTGCAGCCAGCCCCACTCACACAGGTTGTGCTTGCGGCCAAGGTAGCGCAGGATGGCGTTGCTCTGGGTGATCTTGTGGGGCCCGTCAATTAAGTAGGGCAGCTGGAAAAACAAGCAGGGAGAGTTAGATGTGATGAGGGGTCCATCCATCGCTTCCCTGGGTGGGGACAGACATGGGGTCTGACATTCAGTGTGCCTTCTATGAATACGCTGCACACTGAACGGAAGAGAGCTGGGACACAGCCCATCACACTGCCCAGCCACCAGGAATGGGAGCAGGAGAGCAGAAGCTTTGACCCCAAACCCCCTCATCCAGGCAAAGAGATGAGGTGAGGATGCCATGCCTTCCCCAAACCTCCCTTCCCTGCACCTACATTGGGAAAATCCAGGCCCAGCTTGAATTTGTCATTCAGCCACTGGCTTCGGTCATAATCAGGAGCTGTAGACAAGAGGATGTGAAAAAAAGATCATCTGTCTCTAAGCCTCCTTCCCCAGAACCCTTCCAAGGAGGGCAGGACCCCTGGTGCAGGGAATATGCAGTCTGACCCAGTAACCCTTCCATCCCAGAGCTGTGCGCTTGAATAGGGCCTTAAGGGCTGTAGGCCTTACATCGCCAAGGCTTACAAAAGCACTAGGCCAGTGCTGGGTGAACCTCACCCGATTACAGCCAGAAAAGGGCCAACATCCCACAACCAAGATTCTGTGTTGTAAAGCAAAGCTGCACCCTCAAAGAAGTCTCTAGAAGGGATACACTCTGGGTTCGTCTGGAGGAGAACTACGGAGCTGAGAAACAGGGAACTAGGCAGAAGCCGCTGGGCACCAATGGGCAGAGCTGGGGGAAGAACCTGGCCAGAAGAGCGTCATTACCATCCCCCATGGCATATCTCTTCTCTTCGTAGCTTGTCTCTGTGTATTCCAGGAGCAGGCGGATGGCGTGACCCAGCTGAGAGAGACGGCCGATAACAAAAGCCACAGTTAGTGAGATTCTAAATGTGTGCCTTCGCCTCCTCTAGGAAAGCCTCCCCACCTTTTACTACAAAGAGAGGTGGGGGAGAGGGAGGGAGGCAAGGGGAGGGGACCGACTGCGCAGGGTGGTTCTGACAGAGGCAGGTAAAGGGCTCAAGGAGAATCTTCCTTTGTGTTCTGACCCTGGGCTCTTCCCACCTAGCGACCCAACCTTTCACTCACACCACGGATATCCCAATAGCCCAGAGTCACGGGCATGATTTCTAGTCCAGCCTTGGAGACTGTGCAGTCAGGCCACGGTCAGAAAAGGCTCCTCTTTCAGATAGCGGTGCCCAGCATCAAGTGTCTGAAAACGCTTCCAGAGCAGCTCTGCCCCGCCCCTAAACGAGGCAGCCACCCAACCATAAAGCCCAGCCCACCATGACAGAGGAAATGAAAGCCAATCCAAGCTCAGGAGCTATAATCCGGAGGCGGGTCTGAATTTTCAGATAGCGAAGAGGATGATTGGCAGGCCTGCTCCCTCTGCCCCCTGCTGGATCCTCAGGAAGTCGGCAGTATCCTTGGAGACGAGCTAGCTAGGACCCGTTCTGCCCTTTTCTTTTCCTTGTGGATGGGTTTTCACACCTAGACTGTGGAAATCAGTCATTCAGTAAGGCTCAGATCTCAACGTAGGGATAAAAAGACACTCTCTCAACCCGAGAGTCTATTGTCCCCATCACTGGAAGAAAGGACCCTGCCAGTGTGACAAACTCCAGGCTTTATTGTCCTCACAGCCTGGAGGCACAGGAGCAGTGGAGTAGGAACGACCTGGGACAGACTCAGACAGTCCCTGTGTTTCTTTTGGGGAACGTGGGGGGCTGTCGTAGCTACCTTCCTATTGCTGTGACAAACACCATGACCAAGGCAACTGTGGTGGTTTGAACGAAAGTGGCCCCCAAAGGGAGTGGCACTTTTAGGAGGTGTGGCCTTATTGGAGAAAGTGTGTCATTGTGGGGGCGGGCTCTGAGGTCTCTTTTCTCAAGTTTCGCTCAGTGTGGCAGTCAGTCCACTTCCTGTTGCCTCTGAGTCAAGACGTGGCACTCTCAGCTCCGGTATCATGTCTGCCTGCGAGCTGTCATGCTCCCCGCCATGAACCTCTGAAACTGTAAAGGAGCCTCCTCCCCCACCCCCACCCCATTATATGTTTCCTTTATAAGACTTGCCCTGGTCATGGTGTCTCTTCACAACAACTTTGCAGCAACTTACAGAAGAGAGCATTGAATGAAGGATTGCAGTTTCAGAGGGGGAGACTGTGATCAGCAGATAAGCAGACGGGCAGGCGTGGTGCTGGGTCAGTAGCTGAGAACTGACATCTCATCTACAAGCAGGAGGCAGAAGGAGAGCTAGCTAGGATTGGCAGGAGCTTTTGAAATCTCTAAGCAGATACCCCCTCCCCCCCACACACACACCTTCTCCAGCAAGGTCACACCTCCTAATCCTTCCCAAACAGTTTCACTAACTGGGGACCAAGCACCCAAACATATGAGCCTATGGGGCCATTCTCGTTCAGATCACCGCCGGGACCCAGCCCTTTGGTCAACAAGTTAGTGACTCTATGAATTAATGAGTACTCTGGCCTTATCTGTGAATTAGTTCTAAGAATCCAAGAATCAGATACAGAGGGCTTGCGATACTGACAGGGTTCTACCATCATGGACAGACCCCTGAACTCAACAACACAGTAGCCAGGAGGGACAAGACACCTCTCCTGATTCTAAGAGACAACAGGATTCTGTCCAGAGAGGCCCTTGACGGACTCTGCAGAGGACCCAAGGACCTAAGAGTCAAACGCTCAACTGCCCAGTTCACTGGTTTCAGCCCTGGCCCAGCTCATGCCTCATGTGTGTTTTGGTACAAGAGGGGGGCTCAAATGTCTTCCAAGTCATAGTGGCACCCGTGGTAGAACCTCAAAGACAAAACCCTACCAATGTTACCTGAGAACCAAGGCTCCCTTTTCCAGGTTCTTAGCATCAGTGATAAATGAATGTTGAAAACAGACACAAGATGGCAGGAGGGATGGTTCACTTAATAAGTATCTTCTAGAGCAACATTAGGATCTCAACGCTAACTCTTATGAGATGGAGGCGGTGACAAGAGGCTCTAGCTGGGGAGGCAGTGACATGAGGATCTCGTGGACTCCTGCTGCCAGTCCAGCTGACTCAGCAGACTCCGGGATCTGGGAGAGAGCCGTCTTAAACTCCACATACAAAGGGATGATGAAGACACCAGACATCAGCTTCTAACCTCCACATACATGTGTG
Source organism: Alexandromys fortis (assembly GCF_014885135.2). Classification (NCBI taxonomy): domain Eukaryota; kingdom Metazoa; phylum Chordata; class Mammalia; order Rodentia; family Cricetidae; genus Alexandromys; species Alexandromys fortis. The sequence goes on from NW_026068162.1 coordinate 1,150,097, forward strand.
TGCATGTGCACACACAGGAACACATATGTACAGCTCAGGGGGCTCAGGGTCATAAAGTCAAAAATTAACTCAGTGGGGAGGCAGAGGCACAGTAAATACTTGACCGTTTCTGTGAAGTTGGGGAGTAAGTGAGGCTGAGAGGAGAGAGAGAGAGAGAGAGAGAGAGAGAGAGAGAGAGAGAGAAGCAGAGGTCCTCTGACTGCCTGTGGGCTGACTATTAGAAAACTCACTGGTAGATCTGAACAGGCAGCCCCAGGTAACAGGTGAGCAGAGGAAGTCAAGGGCTCCTTGTCTGGCCTTCATCCTAAACTACTCCTCTTGATTGAATCTATTAATTCCTTGGGTACAGAGAATATTTGAACCAGCTGGAACAAGGCTGTAGCACAGGCCATAGGCAGAAGAAGTTCTAGAGAGCTCTCTGGGAGATGAAGATCCACTCTGAGGAGAATCCACTCAGCCTGACACTGACGAATAACAGTGCTGTGAACAGCTTGTGGAATGACCTGGGCTGAAAGTGGCTTCAACAAGGTTAGAGGAGACTTAGGGCCTGTGTGCAGGATCCAAACCCTGCCTGGCCCTGTCCAGCAGGGGGCGTGAGATGCTGTGGAAAGTCTAGGGTAAACAGGTTCCTGCCGTCTGACTGGAGATAATCTCAGCGTGGTTCTTCAAAATGTCTGCAGCCAGCCCCTCTCATACAAGCTGATGTCATCCTAGGCGACCCTGTGCCTGGTCATGGCATATTGCCCTAAGCCTCCCCAATAAGCTGCCCCTTGTCCCCTCTACATGTTGGGAACTTCTGCCTTGGCCTGTGTTCGTTCTCTCTCTCTCTCTCTCTCTCTCTCTCTCTCTCTCTCTCTCTCTCTCTCTCTCTCTCTCAAATTGAGATACAGCTTCTTCTAAAAACAGGAGTGTCAGGGCACATGGGCAGGGAGCGAGTCTTCCCCTCCCTGTTAATGTGCCCCTCTGGGTAGCAAGGCCCTAAACAGAAGACAGCACACAAGACAGGGCCACTGTCCTATTGTGTACTAACTAGGTCCCTATGTTCTTTGAGAAGCCCTTGTCCAGAAATGTCCTTGGGACTTCCAAGCACTTGTTTATGCCAGACGTGCAAGAAAATAATCGTGTATCTTAGTCTAGTTACTGACTGACCTTGGACCAGGTTCCTTGAGGTACAGTCCTTCCTCTTTACTGCCTCTCCAGGGATCTGAAAGGAACAGGCTCTGCCTGCCTAGAGGGAGGAGCCTGAAACTTCTTCAGACCCCTGCCAGTGGTTAGCAAAACTCTCCCTTAAGGGTCAGCTCCACACAGTGCCCCCTTCTCCTCTTGAACCTGAAAACCTAACAAGGAGAAAGTACCCTAAAGAAGGAAACTGAGATCCTGAAAGACTCCACAGAGTAGAGAGGCTCAGTCTCCGGGCCTCTCCCCGGGAGATGAACTGTTATCTAGATAGCTTTCTCTTTGGGCTGAACCCTCCTCCACTGATACCAGGCAATAGGGGAAAATAGGCAAAGAAGTGTAGCAGACAGTGAGACCAGACTGACCAGGCCAGCTCTGAGCCGGTTCCTCCCCAACTTTGGTTGGTTTGTTTTTAAGAAAGCCTGTCCCCTTCCCCCATCCTAGAGAGACAGAGGCTTACCAATGGAGGGAGCCCAGGGAGTCCAGCCACAGCAAATCATGTTTTGTTGCCTCAGTCTGTAGCATTCTTTCAGCAGAGACCTTCAAGTGGATATTTTTATCTCTCCTAAGTGTGAACACAGTGTTCAGAGAGCTTTTTCATTTGCAGCTGCCTTATTTATTTCATCCTTGGGAATGAGAACGAAGTTACTCTTGATTCTTTTAATAATCACACTTAAATTTCAAATCTAACGTAGTCTCTGGCTTATAGCGGCTTGCCTTTTTCATGGGAACATCTGAATTTGGGGGTGGGTACCGCTGGGAACCCATGCTTCTTTGCTTTCTCTCACTGCGGTCAATTCTATAACATCACATTTGCCATTGTGCCGGTTCAGAATCGCCCTGCATTCATGTCGGCCTCTGTCCTCGCTCTGTGGCTCTAGTGTAAGCTGGAGGGGCTGTCAGTGCTTTCCGGTCCCCAGAAGCCACCATCCGAGTGACTATTCTGTCTTCCTCCTATGTTAGGAATACAGATCGAATACAGATCATACTGCGAACACTTGAGTAGGAGGTGACACTATCTTTTGAGGTGGTGGAAAATTTAGACTATGACCCGAAGCTGCAAGAGGAGATGCCCGGGAACAGTCCCTTGCAGATGTCCAGTCTGTGAACCCTTCTGTCACACCCTCCGCTTTATCCACCAAGAAGAGAAAAACAGCCTCTTCCCTATGTTCTTGCCGCGCACCGCGCCCCCGTGTCTGAGCTCTGTGCGCTGGCACCCAGTTACCAAGCTTCGGGCAAGGGGCTGGAGGTTAAAATACACAAACACACACAGACAGAGAGACAGTGACACAGGTCATCCTTGAATTCCCCAAGAATACCCCCTTTATTGTGTTCAGGGGCAGATCTAGAGATAGCCACGCCCCAGCCAAACCCACCAGAAACCACTCTCCTGCCATCAGGAACTCCTGAAGGTCTAACGCTCAGAGCAGCTGTAGGCACTCAGATCAGGGGAAAACAAGTTGTTTACAAGAAATTCAGGATCTGGGGTCTCACTGCTCCCAACAAGTTCTGACCACCATAATATTCTGCCTTAGCACATGGAGCCAAGGGACTGTGGGCTGAACTTTCTGAAAGGTCAACCTAAGTGACTCTTTTTGCGCTCAAGTTGTTCACTGCCCAGTATTTTGTCCGAATGATAAGGAAAGTAAGCGCCATAATCAGAATTGCAAAATGTTTGTGGTGGTGTTTTTTTGTTTGTTTGTTTTTGTTTTTTAAACCAGTTTTCATGTCTCAAGTTTCATCTAAGTTTTATCGCGTGTCAAAATATCCCTCCTCTTTAACACAGAAAACTCTTCTTCAGTAATTCTATACTGCATTTTCTTCTTATGTTCAATTGCAAAAGGGTTCATGGGTTGCATCCATATTTTATTCATTGGAATAATGCTTCTGTGAACATGAACATACAAATACTTATTTGAACTGGCCATGGTGCCACATACCTGTAATCCTAAGGACTCAGGAAGCTTAGGCAAGATTACAAGTCTTGGCCAGCCTGGGCTACACAAATAATTCTAGGCCGGTTTGAGAGCTATTAAATAGAGAAATTTTGTCTAAAAAAGTCAAAATGATCATTTAAACCCATTATATATGGTGCATATTTATCATATATTATATGTGCATATACATTACACACGCGCTATATATATATGTATATATATACCTTGAATTTTTGAGCATATATCTAGAAAAGGAATTGGTACATAATAAGAAATTCTATCATTTATGCTATGAGGAACATAGTAGCTGTAGCATTTTACATTCCCAGAGACAAAGCAAAAGTGTTCTAATTTCTTTACATAATTACCACCTATATAGTGACAGTGAAAAATCAGGAGTGTGTCAGGCAGATATCAAATGTAGCTTTGTTCTATATTTCTCCAAGTGATTTTTGAACAATTTCTCATGTGTTTATAGACACTTGCATATCTTTGCAAGAAAAAGACAAGGCCATTTAAGTCCTTTGCCCAAGCTGGAGTTTCTGGTCTTTATGTGGCAGTCACTGTGTGTGGACTACGTTCATGGGACGTGGCCAGAACCACCCAGTGGATGTCGTGTGTGACTTCTACAGACTGGCATCCAGCAGAGGAATCCGAAAAGACAGGAGGGGCTGAGGAATGGCCCAGTATGCGACGGTACTTGCAGACTACATGCTCAACCACCTGAGTCCAATTCCCAGCACCCGTGGGAAAGTCAGGCTAGGAAGTGCGAGCCTGTTGATTTCAGCGCCAGCAGGAGGCAGGATGCTAGCCAGACAGTTCAGTCAAATCAGCGAGCTTCAGGCTCAGTGTAAGACAAACTCTAAATAAATAAATAAATAAATAATAAATAAATAAATAAATAGTAAGGTAGAGAATGGTTGAAAAAGAATCTGATATTGACAACCTCTGATTACACACGCACAAGTACACACACACACCACACACTTTTACTCTTGTTGGATATTTGTGTCTACCTACTTAACTTTTATCCTATTTCCTTTAGCTTCCCTTTTTCCTGTTATTCCATCTGTGTTTGAGTTAACTTTTTTTGTTTGTGTGTTTGCTTGTTTGTTTTAACTTTTATTGATTCTTTATGGATTTAATGCCACGTGTTCTGATCCCATTTATCTCCCCATGCCCTGGAATTAATCCTCTGCCCTTGCAACCTCCCCCCAAAATCAAAAACAAATTTAAAAGAAAAACCAAAAAACAAACCAAGCAAAAACAAACAAACAAAAAAAGAAGACTCTTGTAGTGTGGCTGAGACACACAGTTTACCCTTTTGTCTGCTTTTATGAGTCAGTGTTTAATAAAGACTGACTTAAAGGATTTTGATCTTACCAGATTGATCAATCCTTGTCTTCAATGAATAAAGAAAATAATCTCTTATCTTATCTTACAAGTTTTACCTTTTAATCAATCACTTATTTCACAGTGACCCTTACATCCTGTCTATGAGTGCTTATTTCTTAACTGCTGTAGGCAGCAGCTGGAACTGGGCACAAGGACAATGCCCAGCAGGCTGACTTCCAACATTGTTCCAAACAAGTTACAGATAGGAAGTGCTTGACAAAGGCCAGAACCCAGGATCTGGCCACCATCAAAGGATGCTTCCCCAGTGAGCACAACTCTTTGTGGGTGAGCTAACACAAAATGCCCAAAGCTTTTGCTTCCACAGAGGATGAGAATCTGTGGGTTCCTTCCAGATTAATGTGGTTTCATGGACCAAGAGCCCCTGAAAGTTCACCATAAACACCCCCAAAAATACTTCACCCAACAAAAAGCAGGAAGCAGTTTGGAGAGAACTATGCCCAAATTCCCTAAATGATTGTTTATAAATGTTTGTTTACATTTAAACAGGGATACGATATAGAGACGAATACTTTGCATTGGTATGGATCTTGGTCTATTGATACAAATTTAAGGTCAATTTTGTTATATGTATATTTCTGCTCTTGAATAAGGTATTGTGTTTGTGCAGCTCATTTAAAAATGTAATGTATACTTAAGAAATATAGGTTAATAGAGGGTCATCTATAATAGTCAACCTTGTAGTCAGGTTAGTTAGGTTTTCTAGATATATAGAGATATATTTCAGTTAGATAGATATTCTTCAAATCTTTCAGGGACCTTCAGAATATGGTATTTATAATGTTTTAAGAACTTAGGACTTTTCATGACAGTGAGATATATCTGCTCCTGGCAGCACCAATAACTTCAAGAGGAAGATGGGAATCGAAGAGGCTCCTTATGGAGTTTGTTAGCTATTTGGGCAAGAAACTGCTCCTGCTTGGACTACTTGATGTTATGCTGTATGAACTGGACATGCAGGGCCCACAGAGAAAGGACTGAAAAATGAGACAGTCCTTCAGGGCTCCTGCTTTATAAAAGAGTCTACAGACATTCTGCAGGACACAGAAAATGTGACAGACAAACTGGCAGTATAGGTTTAACTGTCTTTGAGATTTCCTGCTTCATGGAAAAGTCTGCTGGATACTATGGGCCAGTAGGCTAAAGATGGATGCCCACAATAAAGAAGAACTGTGGGTAACTGTCCAGGCAGCGAGGTGTCTCTGTCAACTCTAGAGTTTTGGAAGTTGCTTACAATGCACTTCCTGTTAACTTGGATAATATTATATCATTCTGGAGTCTTTGATAGAGTTGAAGAATAGATCGTTAGAAATATTTCCTAATGTGAGCTCCCTGCCAATGCAAAATTCCCAATCAAGCCCAATCAAAACAAGCCAAATTAAGCAATACCAGGTTTAATGGGAGTTCTGGGCTCTCAGAAGGCCCCAAAGGGGAGCCGCACAAACACGATGGCCAGGAGGAAGGAAAGGAGACCACATGTCCCTCTTTTGGGAGCTCATTTAAAGAGGGACATCTAATTCTATCCAGGTTGTTGTTGCAATGGTAAATTGACTCCACAGACCTAAGAGGCTGAACATGGGTCCTGGCAGAAAGCCAGGGCTCAATAGATCCTTCTTATTCTTCTTTTAACCCTCAGAACTAGAGAAGTATTCTGGAAAAGGGGAAGGAAAGGGCATCCAAGAAGAAGGAGGATCAGGACATCACCTCAAAGCAGGCCGCAAAGTCCTTCAGGTTGGGGAAGGCATCCAGGCACGTGGGCTCAAATATACGGTGCTGGTCCAGGACATCATAGACGAGGAAATCCACAAAGGTGATCTGCAGGAAGCGGGGTCAGTGGAATGGAACCTGGTAGCCTGGGAACAATGGCAGCTCCTCCTCCTCCTCCTCCTCCTCCTCCTCCTCCTCCTCCTCCTCCTCCTCCTCCCCATTTACCCTCTTTACCTTGTCCCCTGCAAACCATGACCGCTTGCCCAGGAACTCAGAGTAGAGTTTCAACTGACCTGGGAGGCACTTCAATAACCCTGGCTTCCATTTCTCCTGAAGCAGAAAACAGCTGTCACACCCTCAGATACCAGAGCTCTGGAGAAAGGCTGACCTCACAGGGCTGGGCAGAAGTGTAGATTGGGCCTGGGCAGTGTGCAGGTTTCTATGTAATGCATCACTGATTTGTTAATCAAACGCCTTCTTGGTAGAGGAATTCACTCAGAGGTTAACATGAAAATGACATATTCGTGTCTAAGTTAGATGGGAATGCCACACTGTCCCTGAATCTGTCCTGACTGACATGCACCAGGCATGGTGTATTACACCCAGGATATTAGGGTAGCTGTTAGGTTCTGCACCTGGAAGTACAGTGAAACCAGAGAAGCAAAGTAGTTAACAACCTCAAGAAAAGAGACCGAATTATTTCTAAGGGATAACACAAGAGTAGGGTCAATATTTGTGTAGCATGAGCAAAGTTGAGCCATGTCTGATGCTGAAAGGGACAAAGGTCCTCAGGCTGACCATGAGCTGCCTTTGTGGGAGAGAGGCCCTAGTACTGCTTCTATCAGGGACTCAGCTCTGGAATAACTGTTAGGTACATTTCTGAGTATATTAGACTCGTTTTATCCTGGTTTGAATTTATGCACTCAAGAAGACAGATGGTGTGTGATCAGTTAGGCAAGATGGCACACAGCCATGATCACATTCAAAATTGAAGAATTCAATTCTGAATATGTAAATTTATTATATAGGAACCAAGTGCCCAGCCATGGCTGTCACAATAATACTAAGTGTTTCTAGGCATTGTTACACAGTGTTTGTTCATAAGATCTGGGGGTTAAGGAGTGAGTGTGTTGGCTGAATAGGAAACTTGGAGGATTAGAATGGGTGAGAAGCGGGAGAAGAATCTGACCATTACCACCAATACTCTCCCCCAAGGTGTAGCGCTTCTCTCTGTAGCTTGTCTCTGTGTGTTCCAGAAGCAGGCAGAGGGCATGGCCCAGCTGAGAGAGACGGCCGGTAACCAAAGTCACAGTTAGTGAGATTCTAAATGTGTGCCTTCACCTCCTCTAGGAAAGCCTCAATTTCTATCCCTAGCAATAGAACAGGAGCACGCATAGGACTCCTGACGCATAGGGAGCAGGTAGGAGACTCTAAAAAGCGTTGAAGAGGTTCTACCTCCTGGAACCAAGCCTAACTCTTCTCTGTGTCCCAATCCAGGGCTCTCCTCACTTAGCAGCCCAACCTTTTAAATCACCCCATGGATATCCCAATAATCCAGAGTCACGGGCGTGTTTTCTGTTCTAGCCTTAGAGTCTGAGCAGACTGCCTTCAGTCAGGATGGATTTTACTTTCCGATACCAGAGCACAGGGGGCAGTGTCTGCTTGCATGCATTTCCTGCTCCACTCCCAGATGGGCCAACCCTCAAGGCCTGAAGCCCAACTTAACATGACAGTAGTGAAATCCAGTCCAAACCCAATAATCTCCAGGGGCAGGTCTGAGTATTCAGATACCTAAGGCGGTGATTGGCAGGCCTGCTTTAGTGGCTCCCTGCCCACAAACCCTCCCCCTGCTGGGTCCTCAGGCAGTTGGCAGTGCCCTGGAGCCTGGCCAGCTAGGCAGAGAACAAAGCAGCTCTCCCTCCTCTCTTTACAGGGCTCCATTTTCACACCTAGACTGTGGGAATCTGTCATCCCTCAATATAAGGACCAAAAAAACATGTCCCCAACCTGAGAGTTTAATCCAACACCTATCGCTGTTTCCAGGATTCCTCTCCTCTGAAAGCTATCAAAACATGCTGTCCCACAGTCTAGAGTTACAGGAATAAGAGGTAACATGGGAATGACCCCAGGGCAATGACAAACAGCACCACTAGAGTCTCTGTGTTTCCTTTAGGGGATTTAGTTGGAGACGCAAGTCTTTGATCATCAAGCTACTGAGCATATAAATTAATCAGTACATTGGCCATATTGGTGGGGACTAGGGGTTTCCCACTGCCTCTGGCAGCAGTCTGCTGGCAGAGCCTCGCGCTCACCAACACCGTGGGAGGAAGCACAGAACTCACAGCTGGAGTGTGCTAGGGAGATTGAGCATGTGTCCCAAGAAACCAGACACCTCCCCCACTTCCAAGGGGTTACAGACTCCTGTTGAGAGGAGGCACTGCAGTAGCTCCCTAGGATCTCGGGGCTCAGGGTCAGGCTCTCAGCTCTCCAGCTCCCCTGCATCAGCTCAGGCTCCGGATTCTTGTGTGTCTGCGAATGAGAGGGTGGCTTAATTGCTCTTCATGCCACTGTGGGACCTGAGACTTGAGGTTAAAATTCAAATACAATATCCTGCCAGTGTTCCTCAAGAGCCAAAGTCCCCTTGCTCGGGCTTTTAGTATTTGTCTTTGTCATTGTCCTATTGCTTTGCAGAGACACCATGACCATGGCAACTATNCTTTTTAAGTTAGCATGTTGTCTTAGCATGGGTTTTTATTGCTGGGAAGAGACAACAAGACCAAGGTAGCTCATATAAAGAAAATATTTAATGAGAATGGCTTGCTTACAGTTTCAAAGGTTTAGTCTGTTCTCCTCATGGCAGGGAGCATGGCGGCACACAGGCAGACACAATAGCTGAGAGTTCTAATCTATGAGCAACTGCTTTAAGGGAGGCGCTTTGGGATATGTAAATATGCTATCTCATTCATGGGATAATTATTCCTCCCATCTCTTGACATGCCTTCGGGTATATCAGCTTTCTTGAGGATGTGATCTCCTGGCCAGATCATTGACAAGTCTATTTGGATAACTTTTAAGGGAGGAGACAATAGTATATATTTGTAATCTTCTATTTTGAACATTTTAGAATGTCATGCCTGCACCCAGGGCCAGATGTAGAACTCAGATTCTACAACTGACCAGGAAGAAATACCTTCCTTTAATGTGTCTCAGCAAAGCCCTGATACCTTGGTCTTCCATCTCCTCATTTGGTATTTGAAATCTGCAGTCTTGATGTTATCCTTTCTTTCAGAGAAACAGAAAGGCAGGGAGCTGATCATATACAACAATTCAGTTTGTCTTCAGATGGCTTCAAAGTCTCCTAGTATTAGTCTAGCTGCCTAACACCAAAGAACACTGTCCCTTGTGCCGGTGTTCTGACTTAAATGTAAAGAATTGTCTTTGAAGGTTCAAACCAAGTGATGGAGGGCAGGTAACTTGGTCTGTGGTTGTCTTTGCCATATCTAAAGGAACTTGACTGACGTAATAGATAATGAATACACATCTTTTGTACTTAATGCTGCAATTAGAGGATTAATACCTAAAGATATTTGAATCTCTGTGGACTTTCTCTTCTCCTTTTTCTTATTTACAGGAAATGTTCAGTGCTCAAGGTCACTGATAACTTTGCAGACCTTTCATGGAATATAAAGCTTTCTCTTACTTTCAGACTCTGTGAGACCATAGGGGGAAGATATTAAAATCCAAGTGATGAGAAGTATTCCCAAGACTTGCAGGAGGAACAAAGCTTAGAAATTTGACTATACATGTTCAGATAATCTTAATTTACTACACTGTGCCACATATGCAGTTTGGATTAAACTCTTATTACAAAATAAAGAGGAGTTGAAAAGAATATAAATATAAAAATAAATATATTTTTGGTAAGAGGGTAAAAATTAAAAAATCTGTAATAAAGGTGGATTTTGTATACTAAAACAAGATTTTTGTACTAAAAGTAAAAGATAAAAGTTGAAGACTATTTTTTTTAAACTTTAAGTAAAGTTGCACACAGCCTGAATATGTTATTCAGGGCCTGTGGATGATGTGTGTTTCGTGCCTAAAAGTTATTAACTACTATGGTCAAAGTTCAATACACTATTATCAAAATTATCTTTAAGTCAACAGAATTCTCCTAGGATATTGGTCTCTTGGTCCTACTAAACATTGTTTCATTAATATAACCAGGGAAACAGAATCTTAACAAAGACAAGATTTTGGTTTGGTGTTTTTTTTCTAAACCTGATCAAACTGTTACTTATAAGTTAAAATTACAAGATTGGCAAGGCTGCCCTTCTGGGTGTTCACCAAAAAAACTTGGAATTCTCCACAAATAAGGGTGAGAGGATCTATAAGGACTGCCGATATTTCGTCCCTTGCCCTCCAGGCTCAGCCAGGACCCATGAGACGGGATCAATAGAAGGTGCAGGCATGCTGTTGTGGGCTCTGTGGATCTGCGTATATTAGTGCTAATGGAAAGGGGCTCCTGTAGTTTGCCTCCCAGTTTCCACTGACTGCAGGAGACCCCACAAAGCCCATGGTGGAACTGGTCTTTACTGGACAGGAAGCACTGGGAAAGCACCAGACAGAGCCTGAGAAAAGAATGCACATGACCAGGCCAGGGATGCCTGGGTGTGACAGAATGAACTCACACATCACCCAGCTTTGATTCCACTAAGCCCTGTGCCCATGAGTGGTACCTAACCCCAGAAATGAGAGTGATCCTCCTTATTCAGTCTACTGAGGCAAAAGTGCATCACTCCTAGAAATATCACCAAGGCCACACCAGCATACATTTTACACACTTCCTGGGAGCTCTCAGCACAGTCTATTTGACTATTTGACATAAAATATCAACTTCAAGGAGCAGATGAAGTCTGAGTGAATGTATATTGCTCATATGGACATATCTATATCAAGAACCACAATGCCTCAGACCCATGAGAAAGACAAGGCCTTCGCCAGGTCAGGCTCAGAAGACAAGGCTTTCTGGTGGCCCAACAATAGATGCTGCCAGTATGTGCAGAAGTTCCAACAGGGTGACTGTGTTGGATGGAGACTGCTCCTCTCCAGACATTAGAGAGGTTAGCTGGCAAGCGTCCGAGATCATCTGTAAATTATAAACCCACCTTCTTGTTCAGCTGTACACGCTGAATTTCTGGGTGGCTATTGCATCTCCATCGGAGTACATGGCCTACCCATCCAGGTTCCTTCTGGACTTGTTTCAGTCTCTTTTCATTTCCAGTTGCCCCAGTCAGGTCTATCCTAGAGCCATGCAGGCCTTAGGAATCAACCATTCCATTGTAGTAAAACCCTGAATGCAACAGTAACCAATTGCATTAGGCCTGCAGAAAACAAGGGTTTGATGGTCACAGATTCATCACAGTTCTCCAAGAACTGTCTGAATAACACAATATTAAATAGAGACACAGGAAACCTCACTGACCAGGAGATTTACTGACAGTAAATTTATAGAGAATAAGGGTCAATTCAATCCCCTTTCCACAAATAGGAAGGGTAACCAAGAATGAAGGTCCCCATGCCAGTGGAGCTGCAAGACAGAAGAGGACATCAAAGACCCAGTAAAAGCAATATCCTAGAAACCCAATATTGACACAGCCAGGGATGTGGAGGTAGGGAGACCATCCCAAGTCCCTCCTGGCCACTCACACCCGCCACATCATCATTCATTCAGCCCCATTCACTCATTTTCACAGGTCAGAGTCCCAGTACACGTCGCAGTGAACGAGAGTCCAGACAAACATACTCTGTCCTCTAGAGAGCTTTGTCCCCGCTGTGAGGGTCTTGAAGTAGAAGCAAGATGTTTCAAATTTCCTCCAGTCTCATTAGACTCCTCAGAACTGGGCGCTACAGGCTCAGAGCTCAGACTCTTGGAAGCAGTTGTGACGCCTAGCAAGTCCAAAAAGAAAAAGGCACAACACAGAGCAAGTGTGTTTCAGGCTTTATTGGAAATGATACAGGCCTGGGGGAGCCCCGCCACTGGGGAACTTGAAACAGAATTGACCTGTAGGGTAATTCTAGGGAACTGTGTTAAGGGCAGACATCAAATCACAGAAGAGGACTGTGTGGTCGGTTGGGGCACAAATGAAGAAGGGGCCGTGGTGGAAAGAAGCAGGGAGAATGTCAACCACAGGGACTTGACTAGGACCGGCCTGATTAGGAAGCAGGGGGCTGACAAAGTCTTGTGGAAAGGAGAAAGAAATGGGAACAGCGAGGCACGGTACAGAAGACCAGCTATCCCAGGGCCTGGAGGATCCCAGTGTGGACAGATCCTCCCTGTGTGTGCCCGCATGGCAGGGGCTGGCAGGGGCCTAATCGGTACCCCACTGGGCCATCTTAGTAAACACAGGTCTTGGGAGGAAGCGGCTACTCTTCATGTAGGCAGAGATCTTCTTCAGGCCCTGCAAATTGAGAAGAAAGCACAGCAGGAGCTCGGGTCTGCAGCCTCACTAGGTTCAAAAGCTCATTTCTCAAAAGCTCAAGCCCTGGAGCACAGCACAGCCAGTTTAGCTCCCAGCCCTGGCAAGAGAACTCTTCAATTCCTATAATACAAGAAAGACTAGACCCCAGGAAGGTGCTTTATACCCACTAAAGGCTACAACACAGGCTCAGGAAACACCATGACCAGCAATCAGAGGTCCAGCGAGGTTAACCAACTTCCCCTTCTTGCATGGTAGTGACTAAGACAGGGCTAGAATCAGTTTGCCTCTGGGGCTGCCAGTCTCTGCACGACCTTCCCACGCCCCAAACAGACATTCCACAGGAAAGCACTTTCTGGATTGTACTGACACACGCAGGAGGGAGGCAACAGGAAGAAAAGATCCAGGAAGACAGGTGGAACCCAGGCACTTGGCAAATCCTGAGTGAAAGGGGACATCAAGAGAACAGCCAGCAAAGAAAGGCTGAGTATCATTCTAAATGATTTCCCGGGAGCGGCGTTGACAATTCTTCAGCTGGTTCCTAAGAACAATCTCACTGCACCCTGGCTGCCCTCATCTGTACCCACAGCACAGGAACCACTTCATGTGACTGTATGTTGTGCTATAAGGCATCAACACCAAGCTGGAGAATACACAGACAATTGCAGAGGGTGGGAAAAAATCCACGGCCAACTAGACACAAGCTGGGCTAAGGGGCGCTGTGTTTCCCCACACACCCACCCTAGAGCCATGCCAGCGATTGGACATTCCCCTAGGGCACCCAGCCTGGGCCAGCACAAAGCCCAGGAGAATCAGGTGGGAAAGCGCAACCTTCCTTGGTGGGAAATGAACCAGGTCAACAGATTGCAGGGAGGAAAAACCCTTGGATCAAGACCTCAGACTCCCCATTGTAGACAACTCGAGACTGAAGTCTGGTACACCCCAGACCAGGCTCAGCGGCCATGGGGAGTATCACATTCATCTCACAGTCTGGGTTCTACAGCTCTCTACTGTCCCAGGATTGTGGCATTTGCATGTCCCCCCACCAACACCTTTGGGGATTTTGAAATGGTAAATTTTGCCCCATAAGGGTCTGTAAAGAAAGCCCCCCCCAAAAAAAAAACTCCTACTTGCTTTCCTTTAGTCTCAGGTGAGAAAAGCATTGAGGAAGAGAAAAAGGAGGTCAAGCAAAGGAAGCAGGAAAAGGGCATCACCTCAAAGCGGGCCAAGAAGTCCTTGAGGTTGGGGAAGGCATCCAGGCACGTGGGCTCAAATAAGCAGTACTGGTCAAGAATATCATAAGCGAGGAAATCCACATAGGTGATCTGCAGGGAGCTGAGGGTGAGTGGCCGGCATCTGACAATCTGGGAAGAACGGCAGCTCCTCTTTCCACCTCCCTCTCTTTACCTTGTCCCCAGCAAACCATGGCCGCTTGCCCAGGAACTCAGAGTAGATTTTCATCTTGTCGGGGATGGCCTTCAAGAACTCTGGCTTCTGCTTTTCCTGAGACAGAAAAGGGCTGTCACCACCCTTAGGCTCAGGCTCCCAGCAGAGAGGCTGCTGGCCTTGAAGACCTAGGATTATGAGTATTATTCCCATTTTATTAGTAGCAGAGGTCATCTGTTCGAGGTGATGGGAAGACAGACAGGAATGCTCCACTGTCCCTCACTCTGTCCCCACTGGTACCCAGGGGCTGTGAGTCACATCCGGGACTTCCTAAGTATCGTGGATGCTATGGTCCGAGAGATCCAGTGGAGTCAGGGGAACAAAGGATTTATAGATCCCAGGAGAAGATGGTTACACCTGGGCTTGTGGGGGCGCACAAGAGCAGATCATACATTGCAGAGCACGCACCAGATTTGAGCATCACTAATATTGGCAAGAAGAACAGCACAGGTCCTCTGACTGGCCCTGAGCTGCCTCCTAGGAGAATGTCCTGACCATGACTGATTCCAAAGACAGAACTCCTGGAAGGTACTAGGTATATGTGGGAAACCATTGCACATGTTTGTAGGAGGTGTGTGTGTGTGTGTGTGTGTGTGTGTGTGTGTGTCCTGGAACCAGCTCTTGTAGACTAGGCTGGCCTCAAACTCACAGAGATCTGCCTGCCTCTGCCTCCTGAGTGCTGGGACTAAAGGTGTGCGCCATCACCGCCCAGCCAGGGTCTACTTGTTTTTAATGTGGGTACTGGAAATCCATTATCAAGTCCTCAGACTTACACATCAAAGACTTTGATTGACCCTCCTAGTCACCTCCCTAGCCCTTATTTTTATCCTCCGAGTCTGTGTTTTGAGAGGAATTGTTAGTGGGAACACTAGGTTAGATGACACGTGGAAGTGGTCAAACGACATCAAATGAGAGAAATATTGGGGATTTCAATGACACAGTAAATGTCTAGGGTCAGAAAGTTCACTCTATAGAATCTCAACCATATCTTACAGGTTAGTCTAGTAGTGATAGTTTCACAGTGTCGACGTGCTATCTCGCTGGGTTATGAGGGTCACTCTGCTGGTAAGAGAAGAGAGCTTGGAGAATCAGTAACTGAAGGAGGAGGCTGCAGATCTGAATGCAAGCCTTTAAGTCCTGCTACCAACCCTGCCCGCTCTACCATGGGCAACTCACAAAGTCAGGGTTGCAGCAGACTATCATGAGATGGATGCGGGTGTCCATGACCTGGTTCTCAAAAGTGTCCACACGAATCCTCTCCTGCTCTGTCTCCCCACCTGCAGCACACACAGGACATTCACCATCAGCATCCCTCACCAGACAAGACAAGGAGATTGTCCCCCATGCCCCACCCTGCAGCCAGCCCCACTCACACAGGTTGTGCTTGCGGGCAAGGTAGCGCAGGATGGCGTTGCTCTGGGTGATCTTGTGGGGGCCGTCAATTAAGTAGGGCAGCTGGAAGAGCAATAAGGGACAGTCAGATGGGATATGAGGACCCTAAATGCCCTTCCTAGGTGAGGACAGACATGGTGCCTGGCATACTCAGAGTGTCTGGCATGGGAAACCCTCGGTGAGAGCTCGACGCACACTGAATGGAAGAGCCAGGACACAGAACATTACAAAAACACTGTGGAACCCTGGAATGGGAGCAGGAGAGCTGACACATGGATCTCAAATGTCCTCAGGCAACCAAGGAGCTGAGGCAGGGACACTGTGGCTTCCCCAAATCTCCCCTTCCCTGCACCTACATTGGGAATGTCCAGTCCCAGATTGAACTTCTCACTCAGCCACTGGCTTCTGTCAAAGTTGGGAGCTGTAAACAAGAGGATGAGGAAAGAAGTCAGCCCAGGGTCTAACTCTTCCTCCGGCACCCACCCACCCAAGGAGTCAGGAGCAAGAGAGCAAGAGACTCGGAGGGATCTGTAACCTCTCACACTGTCACCACTGAAGCTGGAGAAGAAGGGTATAAACAACTGGTAATAAGAGAGCCTGGACCCAAAAGGACCACAGTAGTGAACCCGGGACAATTATAAATGCAGGTGGATCAGGAACTTCACCCCCAGTGTCTTTGCTTTCTTTCTTCTTGTTGTTTGAGACAAGGTCTATCAACTACATAACTCTGGCTGTCCTGGAACTAGGTCACTGTGTAGACCTGACTGACCTCCACCACACAGAGATCCACCTGCTTCTGCTTCCCTAGTGCTGAAATTAAAGGCGAGCTCCATCACACCAGGCCATTCCCACTGTTTAAAAAACCAAATTGCACCCTCAAGAGGTTTCTGGAAGAAGCAGGCTGTAGCTGCAACTGTGTGTAGGAGGGCTGCAGGCCTGTAGAATAAGGGGCTAGGCATGGGCTGCTGAGCATCACTGCGCAAGAGGGAAGGAGGCAGGAGACTGACCAGGAAGGTGTCATTACCGTCCCCCATGACGTATCTCTTCTCCTCATAGCTTGAGTCAGTGTATTCCAGGAGCAGGCGGATGGGGTGTGTCAGCTGGAAGAGAAGACCACAAAGGCTGGAGATGGTCGGACCCTTACTATATGACTTCATCTTCTCAAATGAGTCCTCACACACTCCACAAACACAGGCATCCCGCGGTGTGTACACACACTCACACACTCACACTCACACCTGCACAGCCTCGCATGTGCAGCTTCGCCAGCCTGAGCTCCAGAGAGCTAAATGGAGTACTCCTCTGCTAGGAAAACCGCCGCGGCGGCTCTCAACTTCCCGCCCAAGTCCTAGTCCCACCCGTCAGGAGGACCCCGCTCTCACTCCGCGGACATTCCAGTAACCCAGTGTCATAGGCATGGTGCTGGGGCCCTGGTCTTCACAAACTGCCTTCAGAAACGTAGAGCAGGGAACTTTAAAGGACTAAAGGAAAGGTGGGAGGGGCCTTGTAAACGGTCCCGCCCTCCAAGCCCTAACCCCACTCAGGCCCAGCTCTAAGCTTCACAGGGACTCTGAACCCGAAGCCAAAGGGCCAAACCCCCACCCAGGGAGAGGCAGGAGAAAGATACCTTGCAGTCTCAGGCCCAGGATTCTGATGGGGGAGGGGAGGGTCCTCCAATCTCCTTTAGCGCCTTCTCTGCCACCGACCACTGAGGGATGCCCCCAAAGCTAAAGGTACTTTCTTTCCCTGAAGAACTTGGCTTTCACTCCTAGACTGTGGAAATCTGTCATTCAGGAAGGTCCAACTCTGAACAAGACATAATGCGGGTAGCCCCTGACTTGAAAGTTCAATCCAGCCCCATTTGCTGTGTCCAGAACAGCTGGTTTGTCAGCTGCCAGGCTTTCTCATCCACCACAGCTCTATGATCCACCTAAAGTCATAAGACAGTCCACAACAATCAGAAAACAGCTAGTCTCAGTATTTTTCTTTAAGAAAAATAAGGACTCTGTCATATGCTCAACAAATTAGTGACCATAAAAATTAGTATATTTGGTCCTATTTGCCAGTAAATCCAGGAACCAGACACCAAGGGCACAGGAACTCTGAGATAGCCCCATCATGCTGCAAGGCAGCTGGCTGACAATTTCCGGGCGATTATCACAGTGCAAGGGAACAAAGGGCTCATAGGTGGGGGGTGATGGAGTGGAAGAGCATGTGTTCCAAGAAGCTTGCTTTCAAGGGACAACAGGATGCTGTCCACACACGAGCCTGGAACACTCTCACAGGACACTAGAAGTCCAAAGCTAGACCCTCATCTGTGCGGATCCCTGATTCTGGACCTTGCCCAGGCTCCTGACACATGAGTGTCCGGATATGACAGGGTAACTCAAATGGCCTTTCAAGTTACCCTGGGGTAAGTAAGGGTCCTGAGGTAACCTTCATAAGGACAATGTCCTACCAACAGCAGGATGCAACCTGTCTGCTTTTTCACTTGAAGGCACCACTTTCAAAATCAAGAGGCTTGCAATTTTAGTGGACCAGAGGGTGACATCACCTTGTTTACAGAAACTTATCAGACAATGAAAAACAAATGACAGAAGTGGAGACTAAAATGGGTTTGCAAGTCAAAGGACAAGGCCTGTGCTCTGCACGAAGTGCATTTTGGGATTAAGTCACCCTTACTTGATCCAGGATCTGAAGCCAACATTTCCACAAAGGTTTGCCCTCGGAAGGGTGGATGTGCAGGAGAGTGCAGGGGACAGGCAGAGGCTGGCTTCAGTCTGTGAAATGAGGGAAGCCACAGGCTTTGCAGATCACAGTGAGGATGCAGGCTCAGAGACCACGTCCCTGGAGCTGGCAATGCCTGTGGGAAATGCTGCTTTAACATTAGAACACGTCCACCTGCCCACTTCAGGTTCCTGGAATGCCCAAGCTCAGAAAATAACTTGAGGCCTTAAGGACCATGTCCAGTGTCAAGACTGTCCAGAGAAAGATGGTACTATTCACACACGCATGTAACTGCCTGTTTCTATGGGCTCCTGTGTATTAGATCTTTAATGATTTGCTATTCTGAACATTATTCTGCACATTGAGCTTAGAAAATTGAACTGTCTGGATTTATCTGGAAAAAAGATGAGTTTTAAGTGCTAAGGTTGACTAGAATGATTACTTTAAAAGCCATTAAAAACATTTAACGAACATTAAAACAATTTTACATGGAACAGAAATTGTGCCCTTGTGCTCATCCGGTTTGCTTCCTCCTTTATTAAGCAAATTGAGTCCATAGCACAGAGGCCCCCTGGTAAGAAGGTCCTTCATGTGGACTGTAAGTTAACTACTAAAGACCACAAGTTCAGTGGGAATTGCAGGGAAGTATTTCCCAAGTGTGAGGCACGTCAGCATATTTCCATACACTAAGGGGGTGGATGATAGGAGAAGAAACCCTTGCTGGAAAAAAAAAAAAACAAAAACAAAAAAAAAAAACCCTTGCTGGCCAGGACAAGAGCTCAGAGAAACTGGAAGGGAGGCCAGAGCCCTGGAGCTCTTCAGAGGACAGAACAGCTCTGTGGAAGAACCACAGGGCTGGGACAGCAAGCCCTGAATGCAGGGTCCTGAGTTAAGATCATCATGGGACAAGGGAAGTGGAAAGATGTCTGAAGCCAGTACTTGCTGCAGAGTTTAATCTCAATGTTGACCACTAACCCTCTGGCTGGCTCTGAGCTCAGTCACAAGTTCACAGCGCAGCCACTTCAGGTGTCTTAAAGGACATGGTGCATGAAAAAGCTAAATATATTGGAGGGAATTTGCCTTATAACCTGTAGAGTGACCTCTGCAATGGAACCCATAATTTCTTCCAGCCTAATAGGTGATATGCTAACATTGTCAGTGCAAACTCGCAGAATTCTACATACACTGGCTTCAGAATTTTTAAAGACTACAGGGGAAATGAGGACCAAGAAACAAATTAAGTGGTCTGCCTCGTGGGAACTTTCTGATAGTCTCTGACATGATAAACTCAGGAAATTCCAGAGGCCCTAGTAACGAGGCTCACTTGGGAAAGCGTGGCCTAGCACACACAGAACCCTGGGATCCATTCCAACACCCCCTACACCAAGCATATGGGAACTCACCTAATCTCAGCTCTCAGAAGGGGAGGCTGGAAGACCAATAGTCCAAGGTGAGCTGTGTAATGAATTTAAGGCCCTGAGCCATGAGGCCATGCTTCAAATGGGAAGAGATGGAAATTTTAAGCTCATAAGAGTTAAGAGAAAGAACAGAGACTTGCAAATCTATATAAATGATTTTAAAACTAGAGATCCATTTCTTCCACATACACACATCATGCTACAATGAACCGGGTCTTGTGCAAATACCACAAAAAGTGGATTGAAATATTAAGACCCAAATGAATTGATAATCTGCACAATAATTAGTGGAACAGAAAATATTTTTTTTTCAGGAACTAGCTGGATGGAATTTCAAAGCCTCCCAAAGCTAGGAAGTTGCACCAGTTGTCGTGAACTGCTTTCAGGTCTGGCATAAGTGTACGCCTGGAAGGCAGCACAGTGATGATGGTTGTAAATTATTCTTCCTTTGGAGTCTTAATTCCCACCTAAGCGTCACAGAGAAAGAAAATGGTGCCTTGGTTGTAATAGCTTCCATACTCATACATGGCATATATGACACAGACAAAGATGGGGGAGGAGGGAGGAGAAGAGCATGTGGACCAAACAGCGGAGGTGCAAAGGGGAGATTGGACCCTGTGCACGGTGCTTTGTATACTCCAAGTATCACAAAACAGACTTGGACACTCACTCAGCAATCCTGACCAATTTGTCCAGCCATGACACTTGTCTAGAAGGAGCTTGAGGTTAAAAACGCTTAAGCAACTTCCCCTTCACATAGTTAGTCACTAGGACAGGCCCTAGGTCAGACTGGTTTTGTGGTTGGCTTCTGTGAGGTTCCTGAGCCCATGCCTCCTGCCCTCCTGCAGGGGACTCCATCCCTCTCTATGTACATGACATGGTCCTGGTTCACAGCTAGGCTCTTAGCCTAGGTTTGCACACAAACTGAATTCCCAGCAGGACAAAGGAGTCTGATAGCTCAGTGCAGAATGGAAAAGGTCTTACTCAAAGACCCACGAAAATCAGGATGAAATAGGACACTGGGAAAAGGGTCCAGAAAGAAAGCCTCGTCAAGGTGGTAATCAAGCCCCTGAGAGCAAAAAAAGTCCAAATTCCTCCACTTCGTGCCTTACGTCACTCTCACAGTGCCAAAACTGACCTCATCTCTAGGCCTGATAAGGGGCCAGGTTGAATAACACCCACACATGCCATTGACCTTCTAAAGGCCAGAAAGGGTCATACACTTTCAAAGAGTTCAAAGCTATCCATGACTTTAGACCAGTAGGCAGAGGCTGCTTGTTCATCTCCTGGCCACCCATACCTGAAATAATCACACAGAAACTATATTGATTGCAATACTTTTGGCCAATAGCTTCTTATGAGCTAACTCTTACATCTTAAATTAACCCATTTCTATTATTCTGTGAATTACCACAAGGCTCATGGTTTACTTGTAATTTTCTGTAATCTGTCTCCTTTGGCAGCTACATGGAGTCTCCTTGACTCTGCCTACTCTCTCTATATATCTTTTCCAGTCTGGCTATATTCTGCCCTGCTAAAGGCCAAAGCAGCTTCTTTAAAACCAATGATAATAAAACACATTCATAGCATGCAGAGAGAAATCCCCTTTTCTGTCTAATTACAAAGGAAGTTTTAACTTTAACATAGTAAAATTACATATAACAAGACAGCTATCAAGAAAAATTACAGTTATAATATTTATATCTACTTTATCTTTTATCATAACTAAGGAAAACTATAACTATCTATTCTTCAACTCCATCAAAGACTCCAGAAGGATAAAACATTACCTAAGCTGCATTGTAAGCAACTTCCAAAACTCTAGAATTAACAGAGACATCTTGTCACCTGGACAGTCACCCAAAGTTCTTCTGTAACATTGGGGCATCCATCTTTAGCCTACAGGCCCATAGTATCATGAAACAGAAGATGTTAAAGACAGTTCCACTATATTGGCAGTTTGTCAGTCACTTTCATCTGTGTCCTGCAGAATGTCTGGCAGACTCTTTCATGAAGTAGGAACCCTAAAGGACCATCTCACCTTTAGGCAAGTTCAGCAGTCATTTCTCTGTGGGTTCATACAGCATAACATCAAGCAGTCCAGGCAAGATCAGTTTCTATACGACTTCATTGATGGGTCCCAGATTCATATTACAATCAGCTCCCAAAGGCTCCATCTCTGAACACTATTAAATCGAGGACCATGCCTTTATTCAGTATATGAGCCTTTGGACGACAATTCAAATCTACACTCTAACAGGATGGGAGGTATAAAAAAAGACTACTACTCCACAGAATGTTCAAGATAGATACCGTGAGAAAGGACACTTGGGTAGTGCTCAGACCCAGCACCAACCACAGTGTGGGAGGCCAGTGACTCCCAGTGGGACACTGACTGGATAGGGGTCTCTGAAGCCCATCTGTCTCCAAGAACATGTCTTAGTCAATTCCATAATCATTGTGACAAAAACACCTGACACAGACAATGCATGAGAGGAGAGGGTTTTGAAAACATGTTGCATGACTTTGTCTGTTTGTAGGAACAGGACATGCATGGTGTGACACACATGGCTGTCAGAAAAGACTTGCAGGAGTCCTGGGGATTGGCCTCAGGTCATCAGGCTGGCAGCAAGTGCCTTTGTCCACTGAATCACATCGTGAAAGACATGAAGATTACTTTGGTTCATGGACTCAGAGGGACTTCAGTGCATCCTTTCAGGGAAGGCATGGCAGCAGAAGCAGCTCCCTTCTCTTTGCCTAGTGCCTGGGACACCAGGGCCACTCCCCAGGATCTGTAACATCTTCAATTTACTGGGGGAGCCTTCAGATACTGTGGCTTCTGTTTCTCCTGAGGCCAAAAAAACAGCTGTCATTCTCATTCACAAGCTCCCTGGCAGAGAGAATGTCCTTTCGGGCTGTGGCGTCCCCAGGTGGGCTGGATGAGCAGCCATCTTCCTGAAACTGGGCTTGGATTACAAGAGAGGCTGCAAGATAACACATTAGCATCGATTGGACTCCTAGGGAAGCTGATGTCTACAGAAATGACGGGAAATCGGTCAGGAATACAGCTCTGTCAGCCCGCCCTGGTGGTACATCTGTAACGCCAACACTCATTTGCTGTGTTCCAGAACTTGTCATGAATCTGCCAGACCCCCTGCCTTTTAAAGTTTCAGCTGAAGAGTCTGGTTCGATTCTGAAGTGACTTGGGGCTTTTCTCTGGCCCCTTTCAATCAGATCGTGTGGAATACACTCTGATACTGAGTCTCAACATGGCTGAAAAGGGGGCTCAGCGGTTAGGACACCCGCTGCTCTTGCAGAGGACCAGAGTTTGCTTCCCATTACTCACATGGAATGGCTTTCAAGCACCTGTAACTCCAGCTCCAGGAGAACTGGCCACTGAGGATGAGGGCACCCCACGTGCATGTATTATGCACTCACGCAGAGAAACACACAAACATACATCAGAAAGTCATTTGGTTTAATTTTAAAATCTGAAGACAGGAAAAGAGCAGGAACAATATCAACAACCCATTGCCCCTGAGTGTGTTCCCACTGATACAAACTCTCTCCTGAGGGTTGAACTCACGAGGTGTGAACACCTGACTGCATCCAGCCAGGGACAGACTGAAAAAGCAAGGAACTAAAATTGCTCCTCAAAAGTCAAGATCCTTACAGGAGACCACTTTCTAAATAGATGCCCAATAGCACAGACACTGAGAGAAACAATTAATAGATGGGACCTCCTGAAACTGAAAGGCTTCTGTAAAGCAAAAGACACAGTCAACAAGACAAAATGACAGCCTACAGAATGAGAAAAAATCTTCACCATCCTCACATCAGACAGAGGGCTGATCTCCAAAATATACAAAAGAACTCAAGAAGTTGGTCATCAAAAAAACAAATAATCCAATAAAAAAAATGAGGTACAGACCTAAACAGAGAACTCTCAACAGAGGAATCTAAAATGGCTGAAAGACACTTAAGGAAATGTTCAAAGTCCTTAGTAATCAGAGAAATACAAATCAAAACAACTCTGAGACTCTATCTTACACCTGTAAGAATGGCCAAGATCAAAAACACTGATGACAACTTATGCTGGAGAGATTGTGGGGTAAAGGGAACACTTCTGCATTACTGGTGGGAATGCAAGCTGGTACAGCCCCTTTGGATATCAGTGTGGCAATTTCTCATAGGAAACAACCTTCCTCAAGACCCAATAATACCACTTTTGGGTATATATCCAAAGGATACTCAACCGTGCCACAAGAACATGTGCTCAACTATGTTCATAGCAGCTTTGTTCATCATAACCAGAACATGGAAACAACTTAAATGCCCCTCAACTGAAGAATGGATAAGGAAATGTGGTACATTTACACAATGGAGCACTACACAGCAGAAAAAATAACATCTTGAAGTTTTCAGGCAAATGGATGGAGCTAGAAAACATCCTTTTGTGTGAGGTAACCCAAACCCAAAAAGACAATTATTGTATGTACTCACTCATAAGTGGTTTTCAAACATAAAGCAAAGAAAATCAGCCTACAAATCACAATCCCAAAGAACCTAGAGATATACATGGATCTAATCTACATGGGAAGTAGAAAAAGACAAGATCTCCTGAGTAAATTGAGAGCATGGTAACCTTGGAGGAGGGCTGAAGGGAAGGGGAGAGGCAGGGAAGAAAGCAGATAAAAATGTAGAGCTAGATAAAAGTCAATTTAAAAAAAAAAAAAGGTCAAGAGCCTTACTGAGTAAGATTTCAGAAGGGTGAAAATAAGCGTTTAGGGAGATTTCTATAAAACTGAGGAGTAACTGAGGCTTAAAAGATGGAAGGAGATCAACAGTGGTCCTCTCCACCCTGAGACCGGCATTGCACCCACATACTAGACTGCAAGGCGGAACTGCTTCTTAGGATAATTTGCTGACGCTACTTATCCAGGAAACACTCGCACAGGGTTCAGACATGCTTACATAATCTTTGTAATCCAGGGTTCCATGACTGTCCATCCTGGAATTCTTGTTTTCATTGACTGAGCCGGTCCAATCCGGAAATTCAGATAGTGTGAACCCACTCAACAAGAGAGTCCTTGGCACTGGCCAAGGTCAGAGGTAGGAGGGTTCAGGACAGACTTTGCTCTCTGGGAACTGAAGGTGCACTTGGGAAGAACAGATGCTCTCTTGAGGTGGGTGGGCCCTCATTTTGCCCATGAACAAGCCACACAGTGGCACACCCTCAGTATTCACCCCAGCTGTTTATGCAGGTGGCCGCCATTCTGTGAGGTAGCAGGGCTATAGTCAGAAAGAGCTTAATAACCTAGTGATGCCATGGAGCTGGGCCACCAGGCCTTCTGGGTGTTTCCCACGGAACTGACATACGGAAAATGAACTGGGTTTGCAGACTGGGGTCTGCTTCAGCTGAGTTGTTCTCCACTAACACATAGGAGCAAGGAGCAGGAGCCATGGCGGGAACAGCATGTGGTTGCAGCCCGACTCAGGGGGCTCCAAGGAGTGTCAGCCCTTCCTGGATGAGCCGCAGGCACTGAACAGATACAGAGCCTAGTCCCAATGCTACGAATATTCCAAAGCGTTAGGACTTCTGGTGGACTCTGGTCATGTCAAGTCATCGGCTTCTTTGTTTGTTTGTTTGTTTGTTTTGTTTTTTTTTTCAAGACAGAGTTTCTCTGTGTAACAGCTCTGGCTGTCCTGGAACTCATTTTATAGACCAAGCTGCTCTCAAACTCATTAAAATCCACCTGCCTCCACCTCCTGAGCACTGGAATTAAAGGCCTGAGCCTCCACTGGTGCCTCCAATGCCCAGAAAGTCATCGGCCTTTTTTCGTGAGTTTCAAGGCCATGCCTAGCAGTACTTATACCTGAGGCTTTAATTTCCTAATTTTGATCTTAATATTCAAAAACATTGCTTTCCTTTGAAATTCTCTTTGTTTGCCATGTCTTCATCATGATTTGGACTTCTCTTGGTTTGCATAAACTCCATAACTCAGAGTTCCATGTGTCACCATGGAGAGAATATGGCCTGTAGGGCCTATATACTGCCCCCACATGGGGAGCGTTTACCCAACTCCATTCTAGGTCTGTGAACACTTTAGTGCAGTGTAGTGATTCTACTCTCTCTACTTAACATTATCAGAGCCGCTCCTGACCTCACTCCATCCTTTCTGGTTTATCTTCTTTGTCTTTTAGTTACAATTTAACAAATGCTGACTGAAATAATATTGGCCACCAGCCTCACGAACATTGCACTTCTATCGATTTTTATTTTACGACCTTTATCTTTTGATTCCTCATTTCTTCCTGCAATCCTGTGCTTGCTGGTTTCTTAACTACAGCAGGAGGCAGCAGGCACTGTGTATGAAGACACCACTCATCAGGGCTCTCATCCAGAGGTGCTACCTAGTACAGGGAGGTCATGGGCACTGCCTGACAAAGGCCAGAATCTATGATGCAGCCACTGGCATAGGAACCTGCTCGGTACGTGCTCCTGCAGTGTGCCCAAGTCCTTCATGGGTGACTTGATGCAAAATGCCCACAGCTTTTGACCATCGGCTGGGGTACCGGGGCCCAGCACCCTAGTCTGGCCCCTCCCAGCCAGGCTCCTCCACAGGCAGCTGCAGGCTCTTAGTGAGCTGCTGAGCTGAGAGAGCTCTGACTCAGACTCCAGCACCATTGCAGGGAAGTGCTGCTGTGAGCCTCTGGGTAAGGTGTTTCTATCCAGAGCTCTAAGCCCTGCCGCTGGTTGCATGGCCAGGCCAACTTCTCTGGAGATAATTGATTGAGATTCCAAATTTTCCATGCATCAGCCATGTGCCAAGCCTGGCCATGCATATCAAAGATGAACAATCTAGAGTTGGCATTGTGGTACACTCCTGTGGTCCCAGTATTCAGGAAGTATAAAAAGGAGAATTATGAGATTAAGGGCCATCTCAGCCACATAGTGAGAGAAGACTCAGTCAGTGTGGGGGACATGAGATCCTGGACCAAAACCCTGGATGACCAGAGGCTGGAGACATGGGTGGGTCAGAGGTTAAGAGTCCCCTGCTCATTGAGCAGTTCTGCCCCAGTGCCCACGAGCACATCTTTAAGTCCAGCTCCAGGAGTCTGATGGCCTCTTCTGGCATCTGTGGGCACCAGGTACCCATGTGGTGTTCACACACATAAAATAAAAAGAAATACATCTTGAAAAGAAAAAAAGAACAATAAAAAAGAGACTGAGAGGGAGAAAGAGAGCAATTCTTCAGTTCACTGTGGCTTGAGTTGAGGGAAAGACTCCGACATCAGTTGCAGGCAGTAGGGGATGTTTATGTACAGGAAGGTTGAGAACACAAACAAGGGTTGTGTGATCGGCTTAGGAAAGCTGATGAGCCAGGGCCTGATTGCTCAGCCCTTCCCATCAGCACAGAGTCTCTCTGAAGCAGACACAAGTTACACATGGACGAATGAGCCATGGCACTCAGAAGAGTAAGCGGGAAATGAAGGTTTCTTCCACGGGAGTACCAGATTGAGGAACACGGGGACATGGAACTTCAAGGACTTTAAATATCCCAGAGTCCCTATATTTCTTTCTCCAGCCCATCCTAAAGGTAACAAAGCAGAAACCACCCAAAATGCCAACACAGTTGATTCTGAGAGTCACCACCAGCAAAACAAGACACAGAACAAATGTCATTCAGACTTTACTGGGGAAGAGACAGGGCTCAGTTGCTCACCCTGAGGAGCAGGGCCAGCACACAGGCAGGTCTGATCTCTCAGGCCTTACTGGGGATTCTGGGGTCTGGTATATTCCTCCAAGCAGCAAGGAGGAAGGGCTGGATGCAGGGCAGGATAAAGGAATAGGAGCAGGAGACTGATACAGAAATGGAGAATCCAAGGATCCAGAGGCTTGACTGAAGGAAGGGCTTGTAAAAAGAAATGGAGGACTTGGGAGAAGAAAGAAGAAAACAACACTTGGTAGAGACACGGAGCCAGAGCCAACAGGTGCCCCATTTCTGGGCTTTGTTGTTCTATGAGTTCCAAAAGGCCATCTTTCCAAAGATTGGTTTGGAGAGAAAGAGGCTGCTCTTCATGTAGTCAGATATCTTCATCAGGCCCTGTAGGGGAGGAGAAGGCAGAAATTCAGGATCTGTGGCCCCACTGGGTGCACAGGTTTTACTCTAAGAACCCAAGCACAACGAGAGCTGCCCAGGTGCCCAGTGCTAGTAAGGGAAGCTTCGACTTCCAGCAGGGAAGGAGAAACTGAACACAGCTATCAGCTGTGTGTCCATCTGCAGTTGTGGGGCAGATAAAGAGGGAGCTCCACAAAATCCTGCAGAACAGCGTCTGCTCTGCCTTCAACAGGAGGGACACACACAGAGGCCAAGTGCTTCCCTCCAGCTCACAAGGCTGGAAACACAGCGGTCTATAACCCTGTCTGAACAGGAAGACCTCTGCCTCTTCCCCGCATCTTCCACTCCAGCTCTCTCGGCTCACTCCCCAAACAGGAAATCCCTTGTCACTCTCTGATTGCACAAACACTCTTGCTTTATATACACTGGAAGTATGTGATTTGCTTTCTGGTTCTGATTTTACGGGGGGGGGGTGCAGTTAAAAGACTGTATAAATCTCAGAAGAGACTTTGAACTTTAGACTTTTAAATAAGTTTGAGACTATGATAGACTACGGGGGCTTTTCAAGCTGGACTGACTGCATTTTTGCATTATGATATGACTTCTAGCTTTTGGGGGCCAGGGAGTGGCGTGTAGCGGTTTGGGGGAAAAAAAGGTCCCAAAAGGAAGTGGCACTATTAGGAGGTGTGGCATTTTGAAGTAGGGGTGGTGTTGTGGGAGGCAGTGTGTCAGATCAAGATGTAGAATTCTCAGCGACTTCTCCAACACTAAGTCTGCCTGAATGCCGCCGTACTCCCAGCCACTATGCTCCCCGCCATGATGAGAATGGACCAAACCTCTAAAAGTATAAGCCACCACCAAATGAAATGATTTCCTTATTAGAGTTGCCATGGCAACGGAGTCTCTTCACAGCAATAGAAACCCTAAGACAAAAGGCATCCTGGAAAGGGGAAGGGAAATAGGATATCCAATGGGATGGAGGATCAGAGCATCACCTCAAAGCGGGCCATGAAGTCCTTCAGGTTTGGGAAGGCATCCAGGCACTTGGGCTCAAATAATCGGTGCTGGTCCAGGATATCATAAACAAGGAAATCCACATAGGTAATCTGCAGGAAGCCAAGGGTAAGTGCGCTGGAATTTGATGCCTGGGAATAACAGCAACTCCTCCTTCCCAACTTCTTCCCTTTACCTTGTCCCCTGCAAACCAAGGTCGCTTGCCCAGGAACTCAGAGTAGAGCTTCATCTTCTCAGGGAGACCCGCCAAATACTCTGGCTTCTTTTTCTCCTGAAACAGAAAACAACTGTCACCACCCCAGACACAAGCTCCCTGGCATTGACTGGCCTCACAGGGCTGTGCAGTCCCAGCAGGGAGAGGAGCGGTGACGTTCGTGAGATTCAGTCTGGGTTGACGTCCAGGCATTTACTTACAGCATCCCGATGATTAGATTGCTGCTGCTAGGCAACAGCCAAACAGGACACAACTCTGCTCCCACT
This sequence comes from Alexandromys fortis, assembly GCF_014885135.2. Taxonomy (NCBI): domain Eukaryota; kingdom Metazoa; phylum Chordata; class Mammalia; order Rodentia; family Cricetidae; genus Alexandromys; species Alexandromys fortis. Next base: position 1,179,406 of record NW_026068162.1, read on the forward strand.
CCACCCCCCACCCTCATCTCTACCACCCTTGTCAGAACCACTGTGCATCAGATCCAAGACGGCTGTGGGCACCTGGCTCCGAACTCACAGGAGGCAGAAGCAAACAAGTCACACCTGCTAGAGTGTGGGGTGAGGGTTTGCTTTGGTACAGTTTCCAAAGAGATGAGAAGTATTTGAGAGGACAAAAGGAAACAGGAAGAGGATCAAAGGCCTTGGGCCTACTGAGTTGTCTATTGGGAAGACCTGTTTATCTCTGCGGGTATCAAGAACACAGCTCAGGGAGGCCACTCGGGAAGAGTGTCCCTCCCAGACCCGTTTCCTAGTCTCATAGTGTGAGGGTCTGTGCTGCAGAAACAGCAACACTTTAAGGCAACTGCAGGCCAAGGCTTGTGACAGAACCAGCAGCTGGAACTGGAGCAGTCTGAGCTCTGTCTGTACTGTCAGGGCCTGGAGCCCCACTGCGGAGAGTCTGGACTGGATCTTAAGACTTAGGAGCCATGACTGGGCGTTTTCATTTGGCGGTGGTGGGGTTCCTCTGTAGGCAGTTTCAAACACCAGACAGTGAGTCGCACTGAGAGGCTCTGGGGGCGAACTGGACCAGAGGGGATTCCAGAGCAAAAGTACAGGGCCAGTTCCGACTCAGAGGCAGTGGGACTCACAAAGTCAGGGCTGTAGCAAACCATGGCCAACTGTATGCGGGTATCCATAGCCTGGTTCTCCAAAATGTCCACACGAATCCTCTCCTCTTCTGTCTCGCCACCTGCAGCACACGCAGCACAGAGTCACCCTCAGCATCCCACCCCAGGCAAGCCAAGAGGATGGCTTCTGCCCCCTCCCTGCAGCCAGCCCCACTCACACAGGTTGTGCTTGCGGGCAATGTAGCGCAGGATGGCGTTGCTCTGGGTGATCTTGTGAGATCCATCAATTAAGTAGGGCAGCTGGAAAGACAAGCAGGGACAGTCAGATGGGATACGGGGTCTCATCATCACTTCCCTGAGAAAGGGGCCTGGCACTCAGGGTACCTGGCATGGGAAGCCACCAATGAACAGACTGCGCACTGAATGGAAGAGCTGGGGCACAGCCCATCACACTGTGCAGCCACCAGGAATGGGAGCAGGAGAGCTGAAGCTCCGACCCCAAAATCCCTCAACCAGGCAAGGAGATGAGGTGAGGAAACCAAGCCTTCCCCAAACCTCCCTTCCCTGCACCTACATTGGGAAAGTCCAGGCCCAGCTTGAACTTCTCATTCAGCCACTGGCTTCGGTCAAAGTCGGGAGCTGTTGTGACAAGATATGAAAAGAAAGCACCCCAGTGACTCAAAGTCCTTCTCTAGGGACCCTTCCAAGGAGTCAGGCATGAGACCCCACACACACAGCCACCACAAGAAGGAGATTTGCAGCCTGACCCAGTTTTGCACACCCCAAGGGTATAGGATGCTTGTAAGGACTGTGGGCAGTACATCACTGCGATTTGCAAAACATTTAAATAAGTCCAGAGAAGAACATCATCCAATTAATGTAGAAGGCAACCCAGCCCTCCACTGGAAGACCAAATTCAAGGAGGTTTTAAGAAATCCAACTTGAGAAACCCTGTAGAGCTGTGAGCCACAGGGAGTCAGACAAGTGTTGCTGGACACCAGTGAGCAGGGGAGCCCCGATCTGAGCACCAGCGTGTAATCACCGTCCCCCATGGTGTATCTCTTCTCCTCATAGCTTGTGTCTGTGTACTCCAAGAGCAGGCGGATGGCGTGAGCCAGCTGGAAAGATGACATATGATAGGTCACACACGGGGGAATTCCGACAGTCTTCCTTAGCCACCTCGGTGAGCCTCCCCCATACACCTGCAGTCTCCCCACATGCTCACTCAAAGGCCTCATAAGCACAAGCTCTCCTGTTTCGCCTGACATGCAAAGCTTTCGAGCAAGTTCGGAGCCCCATCTATCGGTGAGAAGTCAGCCCTAGCTGCTCCCCACCCCATGTCTCTGTCCCACCCAGCAGTTGCTCTTGCACTCACTCCACGGATGTCCCAGTAACCCAGTGTCGCAGGCATGGTGCTGGGTGGTATCCAGAGCTGGCCAACCTGGATCTTGCTAGTTTGAGTTTTCTGAACCTTCCTAGGCTAGGCCGGAGGAGGTGGGACTCGGTTCTGCTTTCCTATTGGACTATTGGCTTACAGAGTCTCAAGTTGCAGACATTCCAGGGCAGGGAGTGCTGGAGGAAGTCAGGGATCCAGGGGCAGGGCAAAATAAATCTAGCCGCATCTCAGACTGACTCAGGAAACAATTCTAAGCAGAAGGCAGGCCTAGGCTAGCACCTAGGTCTGCAGCTCCCTGCTCTCCCCGTGGTGTGCTGTGTCCAAGGAGACACAGATGTGCAGCTGGAGACATTCGTGTCGGTCAAAGGGCAACACTGCTCTTTATCTTCCTGGCATTGCTATGCTTCACCATCAGCCCCTCCCTGCTTTGGCTCTGTCCTGAATTTTGGTGGCTGAGCTGGAACATAACAGGATGCCTCCAGCCAGAGACATTGTCTGTGCTCCCAGATGGCCTGCAGGACTCTGCTGAGCTGGGCAACTCCCAGTCACTTACATATGCAACCTGTAGATGCATGAGAAACACTCAGGAACACTGAGCGCCCGGAAGATGCAAAGCAAAACCCACCAAGATACACGTTCCCCAGTAAAGAGTTGCTTTTTATCAAGCAAAACAAAGGTTTCAGAGGTATATCCCTTGTATCCCTGCTCTCTCCAAGACCTTTATCATGAAGAGGTGTTGGATTTTGTCAAAGGCTTTTCAGCAACTCATGGGATGATCATGTGGGTTTTTTTTTTTCCAGTTTGCTTATATGATGGATTACATGGATAGATTTTCATATGTTAAACCATATGTTAAATGCAATCTCTGGGATGAAGTCAATTTGGTCATTTGGATGATTTTTCTGATGTGTTCTTGGATTCGGTTTCAAGTATTTTATTGAGTATTTTTTGCATCAGCGTCCATGAGGGAGATTGGTCTACAATTCTCTGTTTCACTAATGGCTTTGTGTGGTTTGGGTATCATGGTAATTGTAGTTTTGTAAAAAAAAAAAAAAAAAAAAAGTTTGTCATCCTCCTGTTTCTATTGTGTGGAACAATTTGAGTAGTATTAGTATTAGTTCTTCTTTGAAAATCTTAGAGAATTCTGTGCTAAAATCATCTGGCTCTGGGTTTTTTATGGTTGGTAGACTTTGATGACTGTTTTTTAGCTGTTTTCTTTACTTTATAGGTCTGTTTAATTTACTTATCTGACCTTGATTTAATTTTAGTACATGGTATTTATCCAGGAAAATGTCCCTTTGTTTTAAATTTTCCAATTTTGTGGGGTACACGTTTTCAAAGTATGACCTAATGATTCTCTGGATTTCCTCCATGTTTGTTGATATATTCCCGTTTTGGTTTCTTATTTTGTTAATTTGGATATTCTCTCTCTGCCTTTTGGTTTAGTTTACATAAAGGTTTGTCTAGTTTGTTGATTTTCTTGAAGAATCAACTCTTTGTCTAGTTGATTCTTGGTATTGTTTGTTTCTCTTTTGTTGATTTCAGCTCTCAATTTGATTATATCCTGCTGTCTAGTCTTCCTGGGTGAGTTTGCTTCTTTTTGTTCTAGAGTTTTCAGGTGTTCTGTTAACTCATCAGTGTGGGATTTTTTCCCAGCTTGTTTATATAGGCATTAAGTGTTATGAGCTTTCCTCTTAACAGTGCTTTTATTGTGTTCACTAAATTTGGGTATGTCATGTGGTCATTTTCACTGAAGTTTAGGAAGTCTTTAATTTGTTTATTTATTTCTTCTTTGACCCATTGGTGATTCAGGGAACATTGTTTAATTTCCATGTGTTTATGGGCTTTCTGAAATTAGTGTTGATGTTGAATTCTAATTTTAAGCCATCGTGATCCAATAAGATACAGGGGATAATTTCAAATTTTTGTGTCTCTGTGTGTGGCTACTGAGATTTGCTTTGTTTCTTAGTATGTGGTAGAAGTTGCTGGCTTGGTCCTGCTGCCATGGAGGTAGGGCCTGCTCCTGTGAATGTCCCTGGCTCAGGCCTGCTCTGGGGAGTTTGCTGGATTAGGCCTGCTCCCATGGAGGTTTCTGGCTTGGTCCTGGTCCTGCAGAAGTTGCTGCCTGGAGCCTTGTCCCACCTGTTGTTATTAAATGGCCCTTATTTTCTGTGGCCTTCCATTGCAGTTTCCTTCCCAAAATGTGTACCCCCACACACACTTCTACCTAAGTCCAAAATGGAGATAATCACTCCAGAAATCCCCAGAAGGAGACCAGAATACTGTGAACTATATTTTTAAAAAAGGAAAGAATAAAACCAGATATCCACATTTAGAAACTGGAGAAATGAGATTTCTGCATCTCATACTGAAAAAAGAAACAAACAAACTGAAAAATGAATCAAAGGCCTTAACTAAGACTTGAAATGTAGATGGACAGTGGTGGCACATGCCTTTAATCCCAGCTCACGGGAGGCAGAGGCAGGCAGATCTCTGAATTGGAGGCCAGCCTGGTTTACAAGAGCTAGTTCCAGGACAGGCTCCAAAGCTGTCCAAAGATCCAGAAAAATCCTGTCCAAAAAAAAAAAAAAGATTTGAAATTTGGAAATTTCTAGAAGGAAACACATGGAATGAGCTCCAAGACGTAGCATACATAGATTTTTTTTTCTACCCAACCCACCCACTTCTGACCCCTCCTTCCTCCTTTCTTTTGCTCTCTCTCTCTCTCTCTCTCTCACACACACACACACACACACACACACACCTCCTATCATGGCCCAGTTCCGTCTGGACTTTCCCAGACACCCCTAGCTGTACTATTCCTTTATATCTACAATGAAACCCTTCCTCTCAACTGTACCTAGGAGCAGTCATGACCTCATTTTCATTCAATAAGGAGATAGAAACTGTGACAAACAGGTTTCTGACTTAAAAAAAAAAAAAGCCCAGGCTCTGATGGACTCATATAAAAATTCTTTCAGACCTCCAAAGGAGAATTATAAGCAATACTCCTTAAATTATACAAATGACATAGAATCAGAATGAACACTTCTAAACTCCTTCTACAAAGTCTGTAGTACCTTAATATCAAACCAGAGAAAAATACAACAACAACAAAGAAAATTACTGGCCAATATTCCTAATAAACAAATACAAAAATTTTTAGTAAAATGCTTACAAACTGAATATAGGCATATATAAAAAGATCATCCACCACAATTGAGTTGTCTTTTTCCTGGTGCTGCAGAGATAATTCAAAACATATAAGTCAATTAGTGTAATAAATAATAAAAATAAATTTAAAGATAAAAATCACATGATCAATCAGCCTACAGTCCACAACCCCAGAGAAGCTAGTCAACAATGAAGACACTAAGGAAGGCATACATGGATCCACATAATAAGTAGAAAAAGACAAGATCTCCTAAGTAAACTGGAAGTGAAGGAGTTATGGAAGAGGGTCGAAGGAGAGAGGAGAGGAAGAGAGGGGAGCAAAGAAAAATGTATAGTTCAATAAAAGCAATAAAAAATAAAATAGATAATGAATAAAATCACATAATCATCTCAATACATGCAATATTCCTTCATGATAAAATTCCTAGAGTGAATATGACTGGAGGCAACACACCTCAACATCAAGGTATATGACAAAACAACAGCCAACATCATGCTAAGTGTTAAAAAGCTCAGAGCAATTCCGTTAAAGTCAGGAATGAATGGGGATATCCACTAGTCCGCTCCCTTTCAATGTAATCAGCAGACTTTGGCTACAGCAATCAGACAAGAGAAGGAAATTAAAGACATCCAAGCAGGAAAAGAAGTAAAATAATTCATTTTTTCAGATAATATATTATAGATAAGAGATCCAAAAAAGTCCAACCAGCAAACTTGTAGAAGCAATCAAGACCTTCGGCAAGA
>NW_026068163.1:0-105169 GCF_014885135.2 Alexandromys fortis
GGGGGGGGGGGGACGAGAAAACAATGGACAAAGCCCTGGAGAAGTCCAAGGAAGAAAGGGCTTACAACAGGTAGTTTATGGACGTTCACACGTGAGAACAGACCCTCCGGTGTATTTGTGTCGCCGCCTTTGCGGAAGGGAGTCCGAGGACGGTCAGATGGGTGTTTTCAGAGGGGCTGGGGGGGTCCTCTCCTTGGGACGGCAGAGACAGCCTGTGTCTTCATGGTGTACCCGTAACCAGACTAGGGCTGCAGATCAGCAGTTTAGAAACTACAAAGAGAGGTTCCAATTAAACATGGCAGTAAATGTCAGACTGGTTTTGGGGGTTGGGGAGTGACTTGGAAGTAATATAACAGATGTATAAAGAAGAGATTTAATTTGGCTGTTTTAACAAAAATGTTATGGTTTACAAAAAAAAAAAAATTCACCAGGTTGCTGAAGTGCAGCAAGAGTGCTTGCTTCTCTCTACCACAGTGTATATCCACATGACAAGCTGGTCAAAGGTTTAAAGTCTAAATATTATTTTTTAAAAGGGTAAATGAGTAAATTTTACATGACATTTTATACATGGCCTATTCCCCAACTGGCCATTTTAAATGACTGGGTACAGTTTTTATAGGTCAGACACAAGTGATTCAAATCTTGCCTTTGCTACCCTAGGTCATAGTGTAGCCACCTTTAACTTATGAAGTGTATACAGGTACATTTCCCAGCCACCCCGCCCCTGCTGTATTATAACAGGAAGTGCAGCCTGGTGCTGTTGTGAAGCCAAGGTGCGCGTCCTGCTGCGTGTGTGAGCTGTGTAGATGTTGTGTCAAGAAATAAATGAAACTTGACCAGTTTGTTTCTTTAGCATATAATTTTAACATATAAATAATTTTAAAGTTTTTTGTCTTAAAAATTTATACACCAGCAGTTTAGACAAAGCCTTAAGCAAATTGTATATTACTGATGTCACATAATAAGGAAGTAGACATTATGTCCATGCCAGCAAATCAATGTCAAAACTACTTAGAGCAGAGGTTAGGAAGTGACTGTGTACTAGAGGTCAGCCCCACCATCTGTTGTGTATGGCCTGTGAGCTAAGGATGGGCTCTGTGTTTCCAAGTGCTTTGAGAAATCTCATTTCAGGATACATGAAAGTCCTATGAATTCAGATTTGAGTGTCTATAAATAAAGACTCGTTGGAACACACACACAAAAAGTTGTGTGTTACCCTTGCCTGGTCTTTAAGGCTGACCAGTGAGGCTGTTTTACTCTCTGATCTTCAAGCAAGTTTTCTTTATTAAAATAGAGGTGAAATGCCGCTATCATTGTTAATATTTGTTTTGAGGCAATCTCTCTATGTCCCTTTAGCTGACCCCAGACTTGCAGTGATCCCCCTGCCTCCTTCTCTGGAGTGCTGGCGTGATAGGCCTGTGCTATAGTTATACAGGCATATATTTCTTTCTTATTTTTAAAGATTTATTTATTTAGTATTTAGTATGCAGTATTCTGTCTGCATGTATACCTGCACCAGAAGAGGGCCCAGAGGGTTGAACCACCATGTGGTGGCTGAGAGTTGAATTCAGGACCTCTGGGAGAGTAGACAGTGTTCTTAACCACTGAGCCAGCTCTCCAGCCCCACTTTTGTATAAATCTAAGCATCACATATGTGCCTGGTGCCTTTGTCTGTAACTCTAGTCTCACGGGATTCAATGCCTTCTTCATACCTCCAGTTAGTTGTGAGACTCCATGTGGGTCTTGGGAATAGAAACTGGGTTCTTGGGCTGGAGATACGGCTCAGAGGTTAAGGGTACTGGCTGCTCTTCTACAGTTCCTGAGTTCGGGTTCCGTTCCCAGCAACCACATGATAGCTCTAGACCATCTGTAGTACAGATAGTTGTGGGCTGCCATGTGGGTGCTGGGAACCAAACCCAGGTCCTCTGTAAGACTGTCAAATAGTCTAACTACTAAGCCATCTCTCCTGCCTTTTATTTATTTTTAAAGATTTATTTATATGGTGGTGGCACCTGCTTTTAATCCCAGCACTCAGGAGGCAGAGGAAGATGGATCTTTGAGAGTTCAGGGCCAACCTGGTCTACAGAGTGAGTTCCAGAATAGCCAAGGCTACACAGAAAAACCCTGTCTCAAAAAAAGAGATTTATGAATATGTATATGCATGTGTTAGTGTATGCCACGTGCAAATGAGTGTTCAAGGAAGCCAGGCGAGGCTTCTACAAATCCCCTGTAGCTGGAGTTATTGGTGGTTTAGGAGCCACCCAGTACAGGTGCTGGGAACTGACCTGGGGTCCTCTGGAAGGGCAGTAAGCTCACCTAATTACTGAGCTGTCTCTCCAGCCTTTCGCTCACCTTTCTGTGGGTTCTGAGGACTGAACTCAGATCCTTAGACCCTGAGGCAGACACTCTGAGCTGTGGAGTCCTCTCCACAGTTTCCCCTGTTTATTTTGTGAGACTGGCTCTTGCTGTGTCATCAAGGCTGGCTTCAATCCCACAAGCCTCCTGCCTCAGTCTCCTACATCCTGGGATTTCAGGCTGTGTCACCACCCCAGCCTCACACAGCTCCAGCTTTGTGTCTGCTGACCTGTAAGGGAGGATCGCCCCAGTTCAGGGAGGAATGGGGATGTGAACACAAAGCACAGATTAACTCTGCTTTTCCATCTCGAACACTGCTCTCTGCTCCTTCTGTTTCCAACACAAGCAGCAAACACAGCTGAGGCTAACAAGCTCGCCGTGGCCGGGGACCCAAGGTTAGGCCCCTTTCTAATCCTAGGAACCCGCAGCCCTTTATTAATTGCTGCCCAGTCTCAGGTGCGGTAGTCACCTGACTCTAATTGACATCCAGTCCCTCCACGCACCCAGGGCTGACTGCAGCATCTGTCAGTTTCAGTACTTTGATAGTTAGCTCACCATGTCCAACATGTGAGCCTGACACCCCCAGGGTTGTGCTTGGCTCACTTCAGTGTCCTTCTAGGCTCCTCTCCAGGGACCTGGGTTTCAGTCACAGGCCCACCTGACTGCTCCATCTTGGTTCTCCACAGCAGGCTCTGCCTCAATAATTCCTGGTCTGCCTCCCAGAAAATGAAGCGGATTGAGAGCAGTCCCTCTGATGTACTCAGCTGAAGAATCTGTCCTTTGATGTTTGTACCAAGATCTACTAAAACCGCAGCCAGTGCAAGGTCCTGAGTTTGACTCCCCGTGTCACAAAAATAAAACATGAAATCAATACTGGGTAAGGCAGTAGCATGCCCTTAATCCTCGCACTCAGAAGGCTGAGGCAGGAGGATTCTGCTGTTTGTTTGAGACAGGATCTCACCATATAACTCTAGCTGTCCTGGAATTGGCCTCAAACTCGCACAAATCCACCTGCCTCTGCCTCCCTACTGCTTGTGATTAAAGCTGTGTGCACTCACAGTCAGCAGTGGATGTTGATTCTGAGGCAAGCCTCTGCTACATTCCTATCCCCTCCCCAGTAATTTATATAAATATATTCACTGAGAAAAACATAAATGCTGAAGCCCAAGAGAGTGGCAGAAATCTGGAGGCCGAGACAGGAAAATTAGCCCGGACTTGGTGACACGTAATACCTCAGCTGTAAAAAGTGAACTACATCAGGTAGTGTGGTCAATCTGTCTAAAGTAAAAGAAAATGATCAAATAGAAGGATTGAGGCTGGCAAAATGGCTGAAGCCTAGGGCAAAGGCACTTGCTGTCAAGCCTGACGACAGGAGGCGGGAGAGAAAAGTTGTTCTCCAACCTCCAAACTGTGGCACATGTGTCCACCCCCTCCATCCACACGAAATAAATAAATGTTTTTTTAAAAAAAAAACAGTTAAAACTAGGTGTGGTGGCTCACACTTGTAATCCTGGCACTAGGAAATTTAAGCCAGGGGAATCGTCGTGTGTTTAAGACCAGCCTGGGCTACATAAAGCAAACATCAGTATTTACCTGGACGGGAAACACATTGACCAGGAACGTGGTTTTCTCGGGAGGAGTGTCTGCCATTACACTACAGATGTCCTGACCTCAGAAATGTCCCCAGATTTGAGAAACTGGACTACAGAATTGATGGTTGTGGGGGATTTGGCATTTCCAGCATTAAAAATAAAATTAAGTGGGTAATGGTGGTGCATGCCTTTAACCCCAGAATTCGAGAGGCAGATGCAGGAGGATCTCTAGTTCAAGACTAGTCTGATCTACAGAGAGAGTTCCAGGACAGCCAGGGTATATGGAGAAATCCTATCTTGAAAAGAAAAAACCAAAACAACAACAACAATAATAATAAATAAAATTAAAATTATGATAGATAAAATATACAAATGAATAATCTTAAACTGCTTTTGACTTGTAGGGGTTAATCACAATTGAGGCTTTTGCCCTTAGGGAGGGGTGTTGACTAGGTCTCAGACACAGACATTTTCTCTCTTTTTTTTTTTTTTTTTTTTTTTTTTTTTTTCGTGATAGGGTTTCTCTGTGGCTTTGGAGCCTGTCCTGGAACTAGCTCTGTAGATCAGGCTGGTCTCGAACTCACAGAGATCTGCCTGACTCTGCCTCCTGAGTGCTGGGATTAAAGGCGTGAGCCACCATCGCCCTGCAGACATTTTCTCTTGATGCCTAATTAATGCCTTTATAGTCTTCATTTGGCAAGAATCTCCCAGCTGTTTCTAAGAAATCCCCTGCATCTTTCGATCAAAGCATCACTCCAGGGTTGTGCCCCCCCTTCCACGCCCCTTCCCCAGCCCAGACTTGGTTACCTCAAGCCCTTAGCACCAAGGGGTGGGAATAGTGAGAAGGTGAAAGATGATGGCCGACCAGACTTTAATGTGCGTACAAAACCCGGCCTCATGGCTCGGGCCTTTCACCACAGCTACTTGGGAGATTGAGCCTGGAGGACTGTAAAGTTCAGGCCTGCCAGGTCACAGGGTGAGGCCGGTGCCGGCAACTTTACTAAGATCGTCTCAAAGAAGAGAAAAGAAGCCTGGGGTTAAAGCCTAGGTTAGACTCCCCTAGACTCCCCTAGAGGGGCCTGGGGGTCCAGCTCCATGGGAGAGCATTGGCTTTGCTTATTTGCATCGCTTTTAGGAAACTTTGTGTCCAGTTCCACAGAAAAAAGAATTAAAACAGGAATAGGAGCCTGGTGTGGGGGCAAAAGCAGCACTTGGGAGGCAGAGGCAGGCAGAGGTCTGAGTTCAAGGCCAGCTCTGGTCTTTGGAGCCAGCTCCAGGACAGCCGAAGCTGCTACACTATGAAATCCTGTTTCGGAAAACACAAACAAACAAACAAACCAATAAACCCAAAACCCAAAAACAAATCCCACCACAAATAAAATAAAATAGCAACAACACAAAACCCAAACCAACCAAATAAATAAAAGCCTTGACTAGGAATCACGTGGAGTATCTTCAAACTACACCCAGATCCTAATTCTTGGTCCAGGTGAGGTTTGAGGCTTGCTTGAAGTTTGTTGAGTTGCTTGCTGATGGGCTCCACCCGAGACTGAGGGCCATGGAGAGAATTCAGGTGGGAGGGTGGGCCTCCAGGGATATAAGATGCCTGGGTAGCGTCTGCCGCTTACTCTGCACCCAACCTTAATTCAGGCAGCACCATGGGGCCGAGCTACCGCTATCCTCTCTTCCTCTGTCTCGTGCTGTGCGGGGGCACGGAGCTGTGCTCTGCCCTGCCTCGGTGGCTCTTGCCCGGTGGAACTGCGAACCCAGTGACGCCCACATCATCCGTGGAGGTGGAGTGTCTGGAAGCTGAGCTCGTGGTGACCGTCAATAGAGACCTTTTTGGCACCGGAAAGCTCGTAGAGCCTGAGCACCTCACCCTTGGCTCAGAAAGCTGTCAGCCTCTGGTTTCCGTGGATACCGATGTGGTCAGGTTCAAGGCCCAGTTGCACGAATGCTGCAGCAGGGTGCAGGTGAGGCTGGGCGTCCCTCGGTCGGTGAGGGGAATGGACGCTGGGAGGTGGTCTGGTGATGTCGCTTCTGAGGGATGGCGTGGTGTCCTTACACTAAACAGGGAGTGGTCTCTATGGAGGATGGGGGAGGGGCGGTGGGGCGCTGCTGGAAGCTGGCGGATGGGGAGAAGGGGGAATCGAAGCAGCTGTGTTCTCAGGATCAACCTACTTACTGGCCCCTGGGTTCCTCAGATCTGTGATCCCTCCCCACGAAGAGAATGCAAGGGTGACAGGGTAGGCGTTGGAAAGGAACGCAGAGGGTAGCGTAGGCATCTGCTAGAGGCATTAAAAATCCCTGCCAAAACTTGGGGTCCCAGTTAACACGTGCCCAAAATTCCAGCACCTGGGAAGTACAGGAAGGAGAATTGGGAGTCTATGGACAGCCTTGGCTACATGATTGACTCTGTACAAAATGAAACAACTCTGAACTAGGCATATGCAGTTGTAATCCCAGTAGCTGGAAGACTGGGGCAGGAGGATATCAAGTTCAAAGCCAGACGGAGCAACATAGAGCATGCCTCAAAAGTTAAAGACCTGGACTCAATCACTGAGAAAATCAACAACCCGTGCTGGGGATTGAACCCAGCGTATTCAAGGCAAGCAACTCCATTACAGAGCTAATACCTCCACTCTGTCCCCTGCCCGCGGAATTTGGGGCTCTTGAGAGAGGGTCTTGTAGCTCTAACCCCGGCCTTTGCTTTCCCAGGAGGCTGGGTTTACAGGGGCACCCATCATGCCTGGCAACTTGGAATTAGATGTACAGGGCAGAGGATGTTATGACGACCTTGACTCGCAGAAAGACCTTAAGCATTTCAACTGGTTGCAGACATAGCTCAGTTATATCTGGTCGAGAGCTCACCTAGCAAACATAAGGAACTGAGTTTGAGCCCCAGCACCACAAAAAACTGTATGCCTGTGATCCAGCAATTGGGAGGCAGAGGCAAAAGAATTAAGAATCCAATCATCCTGAACTATGTAGAAAGCTTAAGGATAGCCTGAGCCACATGAAAGCCTGCTTTAAAAAAGTTTAACTGTGGTGGGGCGATAGGACCCAGTGGATGAGGCTGAACCTGGAGACAGGTGCAGGCAGACCTTGGAAAGCCACGCCCGCCCTCACCCCCCAGCTAGCTGTGTCTAATTCTGCCCTCCTGGCAGAGGGTCTAGGAACGTGCCGAAGGGTATGTGACGGGTGGAGGGGCAATTCCACACAGCAACAGGAAAGTCATCATCCATGCCGGGGGAATTTTCCTGCGGTGCAGCTGCTCTGGGGTCACCCATGTTTAGTACATTAGCCCCCCCCCCCAGCTCATAGGTGTCCTACATAGGCTTTGATGGACTCAAACTTGGTTTGTAATTCAAGTAATCCTATCTTTTGAGAGGCTGAGGCAGGAGGATCAAGAGTTTGAGGCCAACTTGGACTCATCTATCAAAACTAGGAACAGCTGTTCAACTTTCTTTCTTTGTTTTTTGAGACAGGGTTTCTCTGTAGCTTTGGAGGCTGTCTCAGAACTCACTCTGTAGCCCAGCTGGCCTCAAACTCATCTGCCTCCCAAGTGCTGGGATTAAAGGCTTGAGCCACCACCTTTACAATTTTTATGTGTGGGTGTTTTGCTTATATGTACATCATGGAGGGGGGTTGCAGCCCCTGGAACTGGGGTTATGGACAGTTGTGACATGCCATGTGAGTGCTGGGAATTGAGCCCAAATTCTCCTAATTAGGGACTGAGCTCTTCTCTCCAGCCCAGCTCTCTTAACTTCTTTACTGGCCAGCAGAGGGCAGGTTGAACTGAGCTTTGTCTGTGTGCCTTCCTAGGCTAGATTCCTTAACTTCCCATAGGCCAAGGGACAAGCAAGCATTCCCAGGGTGTATGGTTTGGATCTGGTTAACATTAACAATTTTGCAGCCGGGCAGTGGCAGCACACACCTTTAACCCCAGCACTCTGGAGGCAGAGGCAGGCAGGGATCTCTAGAGAGTTTGAGGCCAGCCTGGTCTACAGAGCGAGCTCCACAATAGCCAGGGCTACATAGAAATACTGTCTCAAAAAAAACCTTACAACTTTGCCTCAGGTGACAGAAGATGCCCTGGTCTACAAAACCTTCCTGATGCATGATCCCCGCCCTGTGGGTGGCCTGTCCATCCTGAGAACTAACCAAGCGGAGGTGCCCATTGAATGCCGCTACCCCAGGTCAGTGTGGGATGGGTTGCTCCCTCCCTGGGTTGGATGAGGCTGCCTGCGTGTAGGACAACCATTGTTGCTCTGATGAGGAAATGGCTTGCCGCTGTGATTATTATAAATGGTACCTGCTGAGAGTCTGAGGCCAGGTGTGCACTAAGAGACTGATTGCTTTTTTTCTGGGAGGAGAGAGATGAGATTGAGACAAGATTCCATGAAGCCCAAGCTCAAACTCATCCCCTCACCTCTACCCCCTAAATGCTGGGCTATAGTGTGTGCTAGGAGACCTGACTTGGTTTTGTGACCTGGAATTCTGTGGCCTAGTTGGCCTTGAACTCGGTGGTCTGTCTCGGCCTCACAAGTGCTGGGAGGCAGCATGCCTGGCTTGATTCTCTCTTTCTCTGTATTTGTGTGTCTCCCAGACTTGTGTGGTCAGTGACCTACGTGGGCCCCACAGTAACCATGTATGTAATATAACCCACCACAAAGTCATGAATTTATTTATAAATCATGCGTGGAGGGATACATGCATTTTTTAATCCCATCACTCAAGAGGTAGAGGCAGGAGGATCTCTGATTTGGAGCCAGCCTGGTCTCCATAGAGTTCCAGGCCAGCCTGAGCTAGGGCTACATAGTAAAACCTTGTCTCAAAACAACAAATCACAGCAAAAAATAAAAAATACAATGAGTGTGTCATCCTCCCCTGCCACACCCCGAGTCAAGCATTCTCTGTGTAGCCCTAGCTGTCCTGGAACTCACTCTGTAGACCAGGGCTTTTTTTTTTTTAAGATTTATTTATTTATTATGTGTACAGTATTTTCAGTATTCTGTCTGCATGTATGCCTGCGGCCAGAAGAGGGCACCAGATCTCATTACAGATGGCTGTGAGCCACCATGTGGTTGCTGGGAATTGAACTCAGGACCTCTGGAAGAACAGTCAGTGCTCTTAACCTCTGCCATCTCTCCAGCCCCAGGCTAGTCTTTAACTCAAATCATCTGCTTCTGTCTTCTGAGTGTTGGGATTAAAAGTGTGTGCTACCACCGCCCAGCAAACCTTTTTTTAACTTAAATTTTGAAGCATGACTTTTTGGGCAGTCTCTTGTCAGTGCTGAGCCTGCCTGGCCTTGGCTCATCACTAATCTTTTGCCTAAGTCTCTAGGATTAGTCATAGGTCATCATGTCCAGCTCAGAAGTCCTGGGGCCTCTAGACTGGGACACGTCATTGTGTCCAGTGGTTGTCTGAAGCATAATAAAAACTCAGATGCCAGGTGGTGGTGGCACACACCTTTAATCCCAGCACTCAGGAGACAGAGGCAGGTGGATCTCTGAGTTCGAGGTCAGCCTGGTCTACATAAAGTTCCAGGACGGGCTTCAAAACTACAGGGAAACCCTGCCTCGATAAACCAACCAACCAAATAAAAACTCGGACAGAAATTGGGTTCAACCTTAAGGTCAGAAAAGCAAAACAGCCAGCCACTGGCTCTTACCTCTGAAGTGGCGATCCTGCCTCCAGGAATCTCAGAATGAGACTGAGAGCTGTCTCCTGTTCTACAGTCCTCTAGTTCTGGGATTAAAGGCATGCACCACCTGGTTTCTATGCAACTAGTATGGCTACTGGGATTAAATGTGTGTGTTACCATTGCATGCACTACCACACATGGTCTATGATGTGCCGGGATGGAACCCAGGGCCACGTGTGTTAGGCAAGCTCTCTTATCAGCTACGTCCCCACCCTACCTGTTTTTGAAAAGGAGTCAGTATGGAACACTCTTCGTTCTCACCTTAGCCTCCCGAGTAATGGGTTCCTGCCACTTCCAGCTTCTGTTTCCTTCACCAGGGCTTAAGTTGACAGACCAGATTTCAGCTTGCTAACGGAGCTTCTACCCTCAGACCTGTCTTTTCCATGCTTTGGTCTCTGTCCCCATGGTTGGAGTGTCTGGCTGTGTTCAGGTGTAGGCAGAGAGGGGTTAAGGAACAGGCCCAACCTTTGGGGACCTTGGCCTGGCTACCTAGTTGATCCATTTGAGAACTCTGGTCATAAGAGTCAACCCCCCACCCCACAAACTGGGCCAGGATGGAGGTACGTGGGAGCAGCTGAAGTCTTTCTCACAGGCAGGGCAACGTGAGCAGCCACGCTATCCGGCCCACCTGGGTTCCCTTCAGCGCCACTGTGTCCTCAGAGGAGAAGCTGGCTTTCTCTCTCCGTCTGATGGAGGGTGAGTCTCAGGGCTGGAGGAGTCAGGAGGGCGGGGAATGTAGATACCTCTGGGCAGTCTCCAGCCCCTTTCTCTGCCCCTTCAGAGAACTGGAACACTGAGAAATCATCCCCCACCTTCCACCTGGGGGAGGTAGCCCACCTCCAGGCAGAAGTCCAGACTGGAAGCCACCCACCATTGAAGCTGTTTGTGGACCACTGTGTGGCCACACCTTCGCCGGACCAGAATGGCTCTCCCTCTCACACCATTGTGGACTTCCATGGGTGAGACTTGACTGCCTTGCTAGGGAGTCATTTTATTCCTGCTTGGGTTTAAGTATTTTACTAGCATATATTATATGAATTGGATGCACTATGACCTCATATGGTGAATTTTGATCAGATTCACCCTCATTACCTTCTCTCTCTGTTTTAAATATTTATTTATTGTGTATGCAGTGTTCTATCTGCATGTGTGCCTGCACATCAGAAGAGGGCATCAGATTTCATTACAGATGGTTGTGAACCTCCATGTGGTTGCTGGAAATTGAACTCGGGAACTCTGGAAGACCAGCCAGTGCTCTTAACCGCTGAGCCATCTCTCCAGCCCCATCGTTACCTTCTCTTGTTCCCCCCTCCTGATGCTATTTTCCCCTCACAGCTAAGTTATCTTCTACTTTGAAATCTTTAAAAAAAAAAAAAACTTAGTCTTTGGAGTGTTGGAATTCCAAGTGTGAGCCACTTTTTCTGGTTGATATTATTGGCTTGATTCACCTGAGAAGAGGGAGTCCCAGCTGAAGTAACTCCAGATGGGCCTGTGGGCAAGTCTGTGGGCAGTTTGGTAATTCCTAATTGGGAGGAGCCAGGCAATGATGCAGGTAGGCCTGGGCTATAGAAGTGTAGCTGGGCAAGCCTTCCATGACTTCCTTTTGGGTCCACCCTTCCTTTGGGTTTTCAGGTCCCTTGTCATCTGTGAGCCAAACACTTCGCTCCCCATGTTCATGTTGGGTCGGTTTTTATCACAGCAACAAGAAAGCAAACAAAGACACCTGGCTACCAGGGAACTTTGGTAATAAGATGATCTAGACTAACTCTCCATTCTTCCCTCTTCTTCCAAGCTGCCTTGTGGATGGTCTGTCTGAGAGCTTTTCTGCATTTCAAGCCCCTCGACCCCGGCCGGAGACTCTCCAGTTCACAGTGGATGTATTCCATTTTACCAACAGCTCTAGGAATATGGTAAGGACATTTTCCACAACCAGGCACAAGCCTGTGAGCCTCTAGTCTGGCTTCATGTTCTCCTGTTACCAAAGTCCTTCCTTAAGCCAATGACTAACCATGCTAGAAATAGAAAGTAACAAGCAGAGAAGCTGTGGGCTCAGAGAGGCCCTCACAGGTAAGGAATGTGGGTTTAAACTTGAACTGGATAAAATAGGAGCTGGAGAGATGGTTTGGTTAAAGAGTACTGGCTGAAGGGCTGGAGAGCTGGCTCAGAAGTTTAAAAGCACTGGCTACTCTTTCAGAGGACCTGGATTCAATTCCCAGCACCCACAAGGCAGCCCGCAACTGTCTGTAACTCTACTTTCAGGGGATCTGACACTCACACAGACATCAATGCAGGTAAAACACCAATATACATAAAATAAAATTAAGTCTTCTTAAAAAATTGCTACTCTTTCAGAGGACCTGGTTTGATTCCTAGTATACCCACATGGTGGCTCACAACCACCCGTAACTCCACTTCTAGGGGATCGAGCCAACAGTCTTTTGAAGTTATGCTTCAGATAACAAGCATGCATCCAGGCAGACATACATGCAGGCAAAACACACTGTAATAAAAAAAAAAACCCAAAACCCTAAATAGTTGTGTAAGGCATTAAAGGCACACACCTACTTTAATCTCAGCACTCTGGAGAGAGGAGAGAGAGGCAGGTGAATCTGAGTCTGAGACCAGGCTGATTTATGGAGGGAGTTCTAGACCAGTTGAGGCAAACGTGTGAGACCTTGTGTTCCCCCAGAACCCGCCCCCCCCACGGCTGAGGAGACGGATAGCTCAGCAGCTAAGAGCTCTTGTGGAGGACTGGAGTTTGGTTTCCAGGATCCGCTGTGCCTGGGCTACGGAGCTGTCAAAGGCAAGAGCTAGGCTGTGCACAGAACTCCATAGCAGTGCTTTTGAAGATACAATAGGCTCTGGGCTTGCGCCCCAGCACACAATCCACAAACAAGAATCAGTTATACTTTTTGTTTTGCCTTTTGTTTCTGAGACAGGATCTTATTGTGTATCCTGGAAGCTTGGGGCTCACTATGTACACTAGGCTGGTCATGAACGCACAGATCTACCTGCCTGGATTAAAAGATATAGGCTATGCACATGGCTTAATTAAGCTTTTTGCAATGGTGTGTGTGGACAACTAGTGAAATTTGGTTGTCTCCTTCCACCATGTAGATTCCAGGGATCAAACTTGGGTCATTAGTCTTGGTGGCAAACACCTTTGCCCAGTGAGCCAGCTCCCCTTCACCATCTTTAAAATTTATTTTACTCAGTGTTGCAATTGGAGCTGCGGGGCTGCGTCCCCGGCACCCGGCCGCCCTTGGTTTCGTGAGTCTGGTTTTGTTATTAAACTCGTTCAAATACCTATTACTTTGGTGATTTATTAATCCGACCGCTGCAACTCAGAAAACAAAAAACCCTGCATGTGTGCATGCCTGAGTGCAAGTCTGTAAACATCATGCAATGCCTGCAGAGGCCAAAAGAGATTCCAGCCATGCGGGTGGTGGGAATCCAACTCAGGTCCTCTGAAAAAAGCAGCTAGTATTCTCACCCAACCCCCACCAACAGGGTTTCTCTGCGTAGCCCTGGCTGTACTGGAACTTGCTCTGTAGAAAAGGCTGGCCTCGAACTCGGATCTGCCTGCCTCTGCCTCCTGAGTGCTGCACCATCACACTTGGCTTCCTACAAAAATTTTCAAAGTCATTGGCACTTCTAAAAACTCAGCCTGCTCGTGACTCTATTTCAGATCTACATCACCTGCCATCTTAAAGTCACCCCAGCCAACCAGACCCCAGATAAGCTCAACAAAGCCTGTTCCTTCAACAGGACTTCCAAGAGGTGAGGAGACCAGGTGTGGGGACCCTCAGACCCCCTCCTGTCTGGTGCTTCAGTTCTAATCAAGAGTTCTGCCTGTTGTTCCGCCCTTCAGCTGGCTGCCAGTAGAGGGCGATGCTGACGTCTGTGACTGCTGCACCAAGGGCGACTGTAGCAGTTCCAGATACTCGAGGCCCCGGGCCCACACAGTGGCTCCTAGAAACCGCAGGCACGGTATGTCAGACACGAGCTATTTATTCCTCTTCCTCTTAAGGCACCTGCTGTCGCTGCTTCCTCTTTCTCCATCACGATGGGTGACCTAGGGAATGTCTTCTGGGACTTGATAATATCTCGACTTTCAGGTGGGAGGGTGCTGAGCCTCTTTTAGTTGTTTCTGAAGTAGCTCTGCCACCCTTCGATTTTTCCCAATACGTTATTGGGCAGCAGGCAGAATAATGTGGCTGGTCAGGTGACACCTCATTCAGTCCCCTGAGGCAGCGTAAAATGATAACTTAGGAAATATTACTCAACTTGAGAGCTGAGAGCGATGGCTCACATCTGTCCTCCCAGTCCTGGGGAAGTTAAGACAGGAGAAGTCAAGGACAGCCTGGGCTACAGAGGGGAAACCCTTTTAAGAAACCAAACATGAAAGGCTGGGAGAAAGGCTTAGGAGTACTTGGCATAGAATCCCCCAGTGAGGGGCTGGGGTGTGGCTCAGTGGTAGAGCACCTGCCTAGAATCCCCCAGTGAGGAGCTCCCATGTGTGATTCATCAAGGCTCTTGGTTAGCATTCTTTGAGGACTTTATGATTCTCCAGCATCAAGCAAAAAACAAACCAAAACCTTTTCCCATGTCCTGTTCTTTTACAGTGACAGATGAAGCTGATGTCACTGTAGGGCCCCTGATCTTCCTGGGAAAGGCAAGCAACCAGGCTGTGGAGGGCTGGACCTCTTCTGCTCAAACCTCTGTGGCTCTTGGCTTAGGCCTAGCCACAGTGGCGTTCCTGACCCTAGCTGCTATAGTCCTTGGTGTCACCAGGAAGTGTCACAGCACCTCCCATGTTGTATCCCTTTCACAATAAAAGACCAGTTCTGAATGTGTTTAGTGCCTGTATCTGATGGAGTGTGAGATTGGGGATGGTTGCCTGGGGCGGGGGGGGGGGGGGGGGGGGGGGGGGGGGGGGGGACTGGACTGCCCCCTATCGTGAATGTGCCAATAGTGAAATCTTTAGCTGGACATCCGGTGAGAAGCATCTTAGAGGGAGACTAAGACATCCGTGGACGAGTACTTCCTGCGTTAGGCAATATCTCTCCGGGAGTAGCTGTAGGATGTGACTCCACGGAGATCAATATGGAGACAGGGGCTGTTGAAAGAGCTGGGTAGGCCCAGTCAGACTGTCACTTTTTCTTTTTAAAGACAGTTTCTAGCTTTGGAGTCTCTCCTGGCACTTGCCCTGTAGATCAGACTGGCCTTAAACTCAGATCTACCTGCCTCTGCCTCCCACATGCTGGGATTAAAGGCGTGTGCCATCACTGTGCGGTCAGACTGACTTCTGTTCACTGCGTGGTCAGACTGACTTCTGTAGGGTATAGAATTTCCTAGCACTGGCTCCAGGGATTTGATTGCCATGGGGTAAGGGTGAAAAGGGAACTGCTTGCTCTGTTCTTCAGGTCAGCAGACAGAAAGCTACCTGTCCAAAGACCCAGGAGGGGTGGCTCAGGTATCTCATCTCAACACTTGGAGGTGGAGACGGGAGGATTAGGAGTTCAAGGTTATCCTTAGTTTTATAGAAAGCTGAAGCTCTTCCTAGGCTATGAGTGACTATTAAAGACAAACAAACCAGGGTTGTGGTGGTGGTGCACACCATTTAATCCCAGCACCTGGGAGGCAGAGGCAGGCAAATCTGAGTTCGAGGCCAGCCTGGTCTACAGAGTCAGTTCCAAGACAACCAGGGGTCCCTGAAGAGGCCCTGTTTTTAAAAAAATAAAACCCAAATGATGGCTCAGCAATCAGCAATCAAGAGCGCTGTTGCTCTTGTAGAAGACTAGGCGCTCAGTTCCCAGTACCCCCAGTTTTCTCAACCATCTATAGCTCCAGTTGCAGGGGATCTGATAAGCCCTTCTGACCCCCATGGGTAGCAGGAATGCACATACTTAAATGTGGAATCAAAACACTGATATACAAATCTACAGGGGCTAGAGAAATAGTTAGGAGCACATCCAGAGGACCTGATTTCAGATCCCAGCACCCACATCAGGTGGCTCACAGTATAGTTGCTGGGATCCTCTTGAACCTTCGGTTCCAGATCTGATGTCCTCTGGCCTCCATAGACACCTGTGCACATGTGCTGTGCACTCTGATACACACACATGAAAGAAAACAAGCCTTAAAATCCCTGTAGCTAGTAAGGTCAAAGCAGAAAAAATATGCCCCAATTAGGTTGTCAAAATAACTGTAGTTCTGGATGGTCACCAAGGTGTGTGGAGTAGCATTTTGGGAATGCAGAGTTGTGGGTTCTGAGAGGAGATCCTTTGGTAGTTGATGGCCTCAGAAGGGGTAGCTGAGATTTCCTTTTGCCTCAGGAATTGGGAAGAGCTGTCTTGGCATCTCTTGGGTTTTTACTCTTCCCTAGTCAGTTTTTACTCCTCTCTTCCACCTCCAGTGAGAAGAGCTGTTTCCTCCACTCTGGTGGACTGACTACCTACCTTGCCCAGTCTTTACTTTTTTTTTTTTTTTTAAAGATTTATTTATTTATTAAGCATACAATGTACTGCTGGCAAGGAAGGTACCAGGTCTCGTTACAGATGGTTGTGAGCCACCATGTGGTTGCTGGGAATTGAACTCAGGACCTCTGGAAGAGCAGCCAGTGCTCTTATCCTCTGAGCCATCTCTCCAGCCCCCCCCAGTCTTTACTTTTGTGAGACTGGGGGTTGAATCCAGGGCCTTGCACGTGCTAAGCAAGTGCTCTACCACTGAGCTGCTTTCCTAGTGTCCTGTATAAAAGGCTATCCTTTCCTTTTTTTTTTTTTTTTTTGCTTGAGAGAGCATCTTAGCCCAGCTGGCCTTGATCTTGCATAACTGAGGACAACCTTGAGTTCCTGATCCTTTTGTTTTTATCTCCCACTTCAAAGACTCCAGCAGATGCCCCGCAGCATCTCGTTTTTTTCTAGCTACCTGAAATGTCAATCAGCTTTAATGGTCAAATGAATGTTTGCTTGCTGGCTGCAGTTGTTAGGCATAGACCTAGAGGAAGAATGCTCCAATACAGCAGCTGGTGGAGGGTCACACTGAAGGGAGGAGCTCAAATGGCTTGGCTTGGGCTGGAGCAGTAGTTTAGTAGAAGAATGCTTCCCTGGTGTCTTAGGGTTTCTATTGCTGTGAAGAGACACCATGATGGTGACTCTTATAAGGAAAATATTTAACTGGGGTGGTTTACAGTTTCAAAGGTTTAGCCCATTATCGGGGTGGGACAGGGCAGCATGCTGGCAGACGTGGTGTTGGAAAAGAGTTCTACATCTTGATTGGAAGGCAACAGGAAGTAAACTGTATACCACACTGAGCATAGTTTGGGCATAGGAGACCTCTAAGCCCATCCCTCACAGTGACACACTTCCTCCAACAAGGCCACACCTCCTCCTAGTGCCACTCTCTTGGGGGCCATTTTCTTTCAAAACACCACACCTAGCATGCATGAGACTGATGTCTCCAGACTTCTTGAGATGAGGTATCATGCAAGGCTAGTCTTAAACGGCTGGCCGAGTGACCCCGTCTCCATCTTCCAAATACTGGGATTACAAACATTTGTTGCCATATGATACTAGGTGTCTACAGTATATTTAGAGCAAGGTAGACTCTTGATCTACTTAGGATGGGGAGTCCTTGGACCTCAGATGTTGTCTGGAAGTGTGATTGGCAGCAAAGGCTGGAGAGGTAACAAAGAGTGGATCAGGTAGGGGAGATGGCTCAGCTGGCAAACTAACATCCTGAGTTCAATCCCCGGAACCTATAGGGGTAGAAGGGATTCCTGCACACTGTCCTCTGACTTCAATACACACACACTAATCCAATGTTTTTTTTCTTTTTTCTTTTTTTAAAAAATGTGTAGCCCAGGCTGGCTTCGAACTTGTGATCCTCCTGCCTCTGCCTCCTTCAGCAAATCCTAGCAGAGTGTGCCACCACAACCAGCTTTTTTTTTTTTTTAAATAGGGTTACTTTCTCAAGTTTTGTAGCCTGTCCTGGAACTCAAAGATCCATCTGCCTCTGCCTCTCAAGTGCTGGGATTAAAGGCATGCGCCACCACTGCCCGGCCCCAACACAGTTTTTTAGAATAATTTTTAGAAACCAGATAGAGGAGTAAAATACCAGGCTGAGAATTAGACTTCTTGTTTCTAGGTTCTGCTTTGGCCTGCATTGAAGAATTCAGAGACTTCAGAGACAAAAATACGAATTGGAAATTTCTTTCAGAGTGAAGGTGTGTGTGTGTGTGTGTGTGCATGAGTGAACACTTGTGTACATGTGGAGGGCAGAGGACAACTTTATGGGAGCTGGTACTCTCTTTCCACCATGTGGAGTCTGGCCATTAAATTCAGGCTCTCGGACTTTGTGGCAAACTCCTTTGCTCACTGAACCATCTCATTGGTCTCAGTGTCCTGTGTTTTTTAGCGGGGAGGGGAAGATGGCAGGATGTCTCACACTGTAGCCTGGAACTATCTTATCGCCTTACTTTAGCTTTCTGGGTACTTGGATCACACATGTGTACTACCGCAGTGTGCTATCAGAGCACAACTGTTGGGAAGAACTCTGGGGTCAGTCAGGTGGTCCATTTCCAGTCCCACCTGATCTTACTCCTGCCAATCATACTGCCTCAAATTATCTTTAGCTTATATGTAAGTTCATGCATACATTCTTTGTTTTTTAGCATCTTAGAGATGGCTAGTTTTCATGTGTCACGTCTGGCATGTGTTCAGTAGGTACCGTTTCTCGAAAGAAATATATTTTTGAGGCCTGTTGGTGGTGGTGCTTGCCTTTTGTCCCAGCACTTGGGTAGGAGAGGCAGGCAGATCTCTGAATTTGAGACAAGCCTGGTCTACCAAATGCGCTCTAGGACAGCCAAGGCTACAGGGAGAAACCCTGTCTTAGACAAAAAAAAATTAGAGGCTGGCGAGACTGCTGAGTAGATAAAGTCTCTCGTGGTGCAGCGTGATGGCCTGAGTTCAGTCCCCAACCCCACGGTAGAAGAGGACTCGCTGCTGCAAGTTTTTCTGTCCAACCTCCATATATGTGTCCCCCTCTATAAAAATAAATTAATGGGTTGGGCGGTGTTGGTGCACACCTTTAATCCCAGCACTCGGAAGGTAGAGGCAGGAGGATCTCTGTGAGTTAGAGGTGAGCCTGGTCTACAAAGAGAGTTCCAGGACAGCCTGGGCTAGAGAAACCCTCTCTTGAAAAATCAAATAAATAAATAAATTGTAAAATTATTTTGAAAACAGTAATGGGTGTGTGTGTGGGGGGGTATTTTGCCTGCCTATGGTGTCTGTGTGCCCTGTGCTCTGTGTGTACACAACATTAGCAGACGGCATCAGATCCCCTGGGAATAATGTCCCAGATGGTAGGGAATGCAAGAGCCGCCTGCTGAGGCCAGAACTGGGCATTGCGTCCCCTGAAACTGGAGTTACAGATGGTTGTGAGCTGCTCCGTGTGGGTACTTGGAACCAAACTTGGGTTCTCTGAAGAGCAGGGTGTGCTCTTCACTGCTGAGCCCCCGCTCCCCAGACCCCCCCAATAGACACTGTTCTGTGTGTGTGGTCCAAGGACATGATGGGGATCATTTCTTTAATGAAACTCCATCTGTTCCTTGTCTTCAAGTTCCCGGGTGTTGTAAGAGTCTGAGAATGTGTCCTTCATTCAACTGTTCTTTCAGTTCCTCATAACCAAGAGGAAGTGGCTGTGTCTGGGGTGCGGAGTAAGCGTGACTAGGATTTGACCTGCAGGTGGGGTCATTTGAGAAGCCCTTCTCTCCCCAGGAGAGGTGGCCTCCACTGGGGATACGGAGGCAGGCTTGCATAAGGAAGTATTATGGAGACATGGGAGAGGGTGGAGGCTTTGCTCCTGCAGTCTGATCTGCTTTAACTGATGAGAAAGGTAGACATTATGCTCATTTGGGGCTGGGCGATGGCTTTCCCAGGAGAGACACATCAAAGATGTCAAGGCAGTGATTAGGCCGTGATTACTTAGAGATGAAATGATTTGTAGCCTGGGCTGGCATGATGGCTCAGTGGCTAAGGGCGCTTGGGGAATGGAGTTCAGTCCCTGGTTCCCATTTGGTGGAAGGAAAGAACGAATTCCTGGAAGCTGACATCTCACCTCCAGACATGCACACACACCAATGACTTTTCTGTTTTATTTTTTTGAGACAGGGTTTCTCTGTGCATCTCTGGCTGTTCTGGAACTCACTCTGTAGACCAGGCTGGCCTCAAACTCACAGAGATCCTTCTGTCTCTGCGTCTGTGAGTGCTGGGATTAAAGGCGTGACTTTGATCTGGGCATTTTTTTTTTCTCCTCAAGACAGGGTTTCTCTGTTTATCCCTGGCTATCTTGGAACTTGCTCTGTGGACTAGGCTGGTCTCAAATTCAGTGATCTACCCACCTCTGCCTTCCAAGTGCTGGGATTAAAGGTGTGTGCCACTATGCCTGGCATCCTTTCCTTTTTTTTTTTTTTTAGAACAGCTTTCCAATTTTAATATTTTCATCTTGCTTGGTCATTTTTGAAAATGGGCATTTGTCTATTTAATTAAAACAGTTGCATTTATTTCCATGAGATTGTTCATAGCACTCTTTTTTTTCCTTTCCTTTTTTTACAAAAAAAAATTATTGTTTTTGTTTTTGAGACAGGGTCTTTACATAGTCCTGGCTATCTCTGCTGTGACTCGGGCTGGCCTTGAGTTCACAGAGTTCCTCCTGCCTCGGTCTCCTGAATGCATCAAAATACATGGCTGTCAATTTTTTTTAATTGACATAAAATTTTATCTTTCTACTTTATCTATCTTATAACTTACACTGCCCAGAAATAAACTCACCACTTTGTCTACTAAGAAAATGTCTAATACTTTCAGAATATTTTTAAAAAAAAATTATTTTTATTAAGCTTTACATTTTTTCTCTGCTCCCCTCCCTACCTCTCCCCTCCCCTTCAACCCTCTCTCAAGGTCCCCATGCTCCCAGTTTATTCAGGAGATCTTGTCTTTTTCTACTTCCCACGTAGATTAGATCTATGTAAGTCTCTCTTAGGGTCCTCATTGTTGTCTAGGTTCTCTGGGATTGTGATTTGTGGGCTGGTTTTCTTTGCTTTATGTTTAAAAACTACTTATGAGTGATTACATGTCATAATTGTCTTTCTGTATCTGGGTTACCTCACTCAAAATAATGTTTTCTAGCTCCATCCATTTTCCTGCAAAATTCAAGATGTCATTATCTTTTTCTTCTGTGTAATACTCCATTGTGTAAAAGTACCACATTTTCCTTATCCTTTTTTTTTTTTTTTTATTTTCGAGACAGGGTTTCTCCGTAGCTTTTTGGTTCTTGTCCTGGAACTAGCTCTTGTAGACCAGGCTGGCCTCGAACTCACAGAGAATCTGCCTGTCCTTATTCATTATTTGGTCGAAGGACATTTAGTTTGTTTCCAGGTTCTGGCTATGACAAACAATGCTGCTGTGAACATAATTGAGCACATGTCTTTGTGGCACAATTGAGCATCCTTTGGATACATACCCAAAAGTGGTATTGCTGGGTCTTAAGATTGTTTCCTAATTTTCTGAGAAGTCACCACCCTGACATCCAAAGGGGCTGTACCAGCTTGCAATCCTACCAGCAATGCAGAAGTGTTTCCTTTTCCCCACATCCTCTTCAGCATAAGTTGTCATCAGTGTTTTTTATCTTGGCCATTCTTACAGGTGTAAGATGGAACCTCAGAGTTGTTTTGATTTGCATTTCTCTGATGACTAGGGATGTTGAACATTTCCTTAAGTGTCTTTCAGCCATTTTAGATTTCTCTGTTGAGAGTTCTCTGTTTAGGTCTGTACTCCATTTTTTTTATTGGATTATGTAATCTTTTGGTGTCCAATTTCTTGAGTTCTTTGTATATTTTGGAGATCAGACCTCTGTCTGATGTGGGATTAGTGAAGATTTTTTTTCCCATTCTGTAGGCTGTTGATCATGTCCTTTGCTTTACAGAAGACTTTCAGTTTTAGGAGGTCCCATTATTAATTGTTTCTCTTAGTGTCTGTGCTGCTGGGGTTATATTTAGGAAGTGGTCTCCTGTACCATTTTATTTTGTGTAAATGTCTTGCTTGCATGTATGTCTGTGCACCACGTTCCTGCAGTGCCTGAAGAGGCCAGGAGAGGGTGTTGAATCTCCTGGAACTGAGGTTACAGATGACTGTCACCTGTCTTTTGGGCTCTGGGAATCAAACTCATGTCCTCTGCAAAGTAGCAAGTAGTACTCACTTCTAACCATTGAGTTGTCTCTCTCCAGCCCCTAAAATGCTTTAAGTTTGTCTGCTGCCCCCATAGAGTCTCACTGTGTAACTCTGGCTGTTCCGGAACTCACAGAGACCCAACTGTCTCTGCTCCCCGAGTGATTTAAAATTCATTAACTCTTAATCTTCTAAATTACACTCTCGGTGTGCAATGTTAAGTGTGGGTGTTTTCTTCACAACCTTTAGAGATGTAACTTGAGAGCCACCAAAAACGCCAGGCAGACCCATCATGCAGAAACCTAAGTGTCAGGTGTGGTGGTGCTCGCCCTCCATCCCGGGGCTGAGAAACCCTGTTTCAGCCAGCCAACCAAAACAGAACAAAACCCCACAGAACTTGTAATTACCTGCAAGAAGCCCATATTTGTCCTGTGGGGTGTACCTCACTCCTTCTTGGAGAACCCTTCTATTTAAACACATTTGAAATTTTAAATTGCATGTACATGTGTGTGGGTGTAGCTGTGGAGGAGTAAGAACCGCTCTGAAAAGTTGGCTATCCTACCATGACATTGTCAGTCACCAAGTTTGGGGCACCTTTCCCTACTCAGTCATTTTGCTGATTCCATTCCCCCCTTTCTTTCGCCCCCCTTCTTCCCTGCCTCTTTCTTTCTAGTTTTTTTTTTTTTTTTTTAGACAGGGTTTCTCTGTGTAGCCCTAGCTGCCCTGGAACTCTCTCTGTAGACCAGGCTGGCCTTAAACTCACAGAGATCTACTTGCTTCTGCTTCCCTAGTGCTGGGATTAAAGGTGTGCGCCACTGTTGCCTGGTCCACTTTTCTATTTTTAATAGGTCTAGCTTTGCTTCATTCTTGGCTCACTCTAAATCTCATTCACCTACTGAAGCACAAATGAAGCCCAAATCCCAGTTTTGCTTTTTGAGAAATCTCTGAAATGCAACCAGTGCAGTATGGGGTGCTGTGCCAATAGCTGGAGGAAATTTCAAACTGACTAGGGCTAAAGAAATAGCGCTTAGGTGGTAGAATGCTTGCTAGTAAACAGTAAACGCTGGGTTCAGAACCACAAAAACTAAGCCACGAGGTGTACAGCTGGAATCCCAACAGGAGGGCCAGGGGTTCAAGCACATCCTTAGTCACAGAGGGAGTTGAGGTGAGCCTGGGCTCTTCCTGATCTCAAATGGGACTAAGGAGAATATTGGCCGGCAGCTGGAAGTTATCTCGATGGGTTATCTAAACCTTTTCATCTAGGGTTTACGGCAGCTTCTTAGGTTTGACTTTGACACAAAGACTTCAAGGCTGGGTTGAAAACTTTGTGATTCACAGGAGCCAGAGGAAAAAGGGAAGTTGGATGTGACTGGGTCATTGAAGGACTGAAAATTATCATATACACAGTGAAAATGTAAAAATCTGTTTAAACCTCAAAATCATATACATATATGTATATATATGTATATGTAAACCTGCTCAGTCCATTTGTTATTTACATATATACATATCTGATACACACACATATATGTTGTTGGGGGCTGTAGACCCCTGGCCCCTTGACTTTCTTTGCCTGCTGAAGTGAACTGAGCAAAACAACTTGTTTACCTGTGCCTGCAGCTGCTCTGAGCAACCGAGACCCTGATGGCAGGGGACTGGGTTCTGGTGAGGCCTGCAGCTGAAAGATCCTGAGAGCTGGGGTGTGGTTATCAGTTAAGGATCCCTATATAAGTTTCCCTGGAACACAATAAAGTTGGCATTGTTGTATCAAAGATGTCCCGTGTCCCTGTCCCATCTGTCTGTGTGTGTGTGTGTGTTTTTAAGTCTCCAGCCTAGTTCCCAGCTCGCGTTCCATCCTGTAGTGCAGGCACTACATATGTAGGTTAAAAAGGCCATGAATTTAAGACAGCAAGGAGGAAGGTATTTAGGAGTGGCTAGAGGGAAGAAAAAGAATGGGGGGATCATGTGGTTATATTTAATTTCAAAGAATATAAAAAGGTAAAAGAAATCTTGTTTAATTCATTTGTTTAGATATTATTAGAAAAATGGGCTAGAGGCGTGGCCCAGTTACCACATTAGTTAAAAGTCAGCCCATGGGCACAAATGAATTGCATTTTTACTGAAAAAGAATGTGAAGATGGAGCTGGGGATATTTCTTCACTTTTAAGATTATTTATCTGGATGTGAATTCAGTCGATTTAAGGCAGATTTAAAATAAAAATTGTTTTAATTTTGTGCTTATGCACAGAATCTAACATATGAGGCTACAAGGGTAAAACGGTTACACAGTGAGGTCAAGGCCAGCCTGGGCTACGTAGGGAGCAGTATCTCAGAAAAAAAATAGTGATTGGTTACCGTTAAACTCTGGAGATGAATTAAGTAGGAATGCAAGACCATCATGATTCAGGAACTAAAGACACTTGTCACTGAGTCTCTTGACCTGAGTTTGATCTCAGGATTCACGTGGTAGACGAAGAGAACCCAAGGACACATCTCTGTCCTCTAGAGGCATGCTGTGGCATGTCCTGTCCCTGCACAAAGAAATAAAAGTAATAAATATGAGCCCTTATCTGTTAGTTCAGACTTGCAAAACCGGAAATCAGCAGACAGGAGGGGTCTGCTCAGTGCTCCCAGGGCTGGGGACAGAGCTGAGTTAGAGTGCTTGCCCAGCAGGCTAGAAGCCCAGCTTCCCCTCCCCACCCCATGAAACCGGGAAAGATGACACACCTGCAGTTGCTCTGAAGGCTGAGGCAGGAGGATTAGGAGTTGGAAGCCATCTCTGAAGTCAGGCCTTGGTTTCTCAGAGCTTTTGGGGGACAGACTTAGGTATTCCTTGAGGCTGTGAAGTCATTAAGATCTTACACAGGAGTCCTGGGTGGCGACCAGCGCCACCAGGAGATGCCAGGTGCCGTCCATTCATCAGAAATAATGAGCAAAGCAGCTGTGTCTTATCAGACTGTCCCTCCAGAATGTCAGATGGAGACCAATTAGCACAGGCAGGAAGCAACACAATTCTGCCTTTCCAAGCAAAACAGAAAGCACTCCCGCCCCTCAGTAACAATGCTGAGGCCAGGCCTCTCTACTTTTTTGGCTGTATTCATCTTTTCTTGCTTCTGAGTGAGCTGGGAGCTAGTTCCAGGAAATTGAACGGGCTCCATCAGGTGAAGCGGAATTTTAATGACTGCTTTTGCAAACCCAAGGCTCTCCTACCTCCTTGCTAGATAAGTGAGCCGTGCCTCAATGAGACAAGGCTTAAACAATTTTTAAAAATAGGTTATTTCCTTATTTTTAAATTTAAAGTCTATGTTTCTTGAAACTGTGTGTGTAAGCTCAGCCATCAGGAAGCAGAGGCAGAAGAATCAGGCGTTGAAGGACAGCCTTGGCTACGTAGCAAATTCCAAGCCACTCTGGGCTATAAGGGATTCTGACTCAAAAAAGAAAAAAAAATTAATTTCACAGCTGGGGATTTGTTAACAGCAAAACCCTTGCTTGCCTTGAACTTAATTCCCAACGCCACAAAAAAGAAACATTAGGGACTGGCAAGATGGCTCGGAGGGTAAAGGCGCTTGCAGCCGGGGCTGACAACTTGTTTGATCCTCAGAATCCAGGTGAAGGTGGGAGGGTGAACAGATTCCTCAATTTGTTCTTTGACCTCTATACGTAACCCACTCCAATCAGACACACAATAATAATAAAATAAAATACTAATACAAAAATTATTAAAAGCCAATGAATCAGTAATATATGAAGGAGTAAGTCAATAGGCAGGTATATGAAGGAAGGCTGGGTAAATTAACATTTGCTGCTGCGCTTTGGTTCCGCCCACTCCGCCTCGCCAGAACTACATTTCCCAGAAAGCCCCGCATGAGGAGGCATGCGCAGCGCTGCTCTAGGGAGGCTGCGACGCCGAGTTTCACTCCGGCTGCCTCCCGCTCGGAGTCGGAGCTATAGTCGGGGGCTTCTTCCCAGGCCGAGCCGCAGCTGAAGCCGGAGGTCGGCGGTCCTCTCCACCTGTTCCCTCTGCTTCCCTCAGACTCGGTGAGCGGGACAGGCGGGCCACCTGCTGGCGCCCAGGCTGGGGTCCTGAAGGTGGGTGGGTGGGTTGAGGAGAGGGGGCTATTGAGACAAGCTGGGACCGGAAGGGGGCGGTCGTGCGGGTGAGGGAGGGCCGTACCCGCGGGGTGGGTGAGTCCTGGGGGTGCAGGGAGCATTGAGCTCCAGGGCACCGGGGTCCTGGAAGCGGGAAGTCGTTTTGGGGACGCTCTGGGCGTTGGGGACAGGGCTGGGTGTGGTGAGAGCCCCCCCCCTTTTTTTTTTGCAGAGACGGGGGTCACCCGCCTGCCTGAGAGTTTGAGTCCTACAGGACCTGGAAGAGCAGGGAGGCTATTGCTACCCTGGCTCCCCGAGGGGACAGTTTCAGTCCTGAGGGGGCTGCATCCTGGCAATAGTGCTCCACCACTGCCTGGGACTTTGGAGGCGTTTGCCTTTACCTTCTTGTTCTCTCTCAACCTGGGGCACTTGGGGGGAGCCTCTGTTTTGAAGCTCGGCTGAGGGTTGCCCGCGTTAGCTTTGCTTTCACAACGGCACACATACGAATGTGTACAGAGACGCGGCATTTAAGGAACTCAGTTTCTACATGCCACCTCAGCCCCTTTATGGTTCTGGAGAGCCCCGCGATGTGGTGCAGGCTCGCAATCCGAGCACTTGGGAGACTAAGGTATCAGTGTCTCCAGTTCAAAGCTTCCCTGGGCTGTGTAGCAAGTCTCTGTTAACCACCCCACTTCCAAAAAAAAAAAAAAAAAAGTGTTAGCTAGGTGTGGTGATAGCTTCTACCTGTAAACTCCACACTTGTGAGGCAGAAGCGTGAGATTCAGGAGTTCCAGGCCAGCCCTAAGCTGTATACCGTGGCCCCTGCTCAAAAAACCCAAAAAGTAATAGTTCTATAAAGTAGAAAAAAAATCAGTGTTAACTTCAGCTACAGAGGTATGTAGGCCTTTGTTTATTTACCGTGTAAGTCTACACGGTAAACCCGTGGACTGGTTTCTGAAGTCCTCATACGGGTTTTTCTGGGAAAGGGTTTAGCTGAGTGGTCCGAGGAGGATTGTTATACCTTCTGCTCTCTGCCCCGGCTATTGAAAAATAAATGGTAATTTCCAGGCCCCGGCCACAGCACACGGGGTCCATCATCTGTGCTCTCGTTTTCTCCTGCCATTTCTCCATTGAAGACTTAATCATCTTTTTGGCAAAGGTACCTCGGAATTGGTGTGGCTGAGTCAGCGAGCCCTTGAATTTGCCCGGTTTTTGTTGTTTGCCATTCATATCAAGATGGGAACTCAGACAAGTGATTGCTCCTGAAGATCTGGTGTCTCCACATCAAGAAGGGACAGTTTAGTGCCAGCCCTTTAAGTAAAAGGAGGTGAGAGCCGTGGGGTAATTTACCTTGTTGCTTTTGAAATCTGGTTTTCAAAAGAGAAAGTGGGTGTGGCCACTGAGGGAAGATGGCTCAGTCCATACAGTGCTTGTCTGGCAAGCCTGAGGATCCAGACTCGCTTTCTAGTGTGGCGCCTGCACTACCTGGAAGCCTGGTCGGGCAAGGGTCTGGATATTAAAAAACACACAGAGACATGGGTTACTCTTGAAATAAGAATGCCAATTTTATTGTGTTCCAGGGCAGCTTATATAGGGCTCTTTTTAACTAATGGCCACGCCCCAGCTCTGGGGATTTTTCAGCTGCAAGCCCACCAGAAATCACTCCTCTGCCATCAGGAACTCATGAGGGTCTTGTGCCCAGAGCAGCTGCAAGCATAGGAAAACAAGTTGTTTACTCTGGCAGGTTATAGAAAGGGGTTATAGAAAATTCAGAGTCTGAGGGTCCGCAGTTCCCAACACTCTAGAACCAACGTTCTAGGGAGGAGACGGGTAAATCCCTGGGGCTTGCTAGTTGGTCAGCTGGCCTCGCCTCTTGGGTGAGTGAGCAAGGTTGATGTGCTGGAGGAACTGTAGTCCAGCTCTCCTCTAGCCTTCCAGAGTATCCATGCATCTGTGCACACATGCACATAATGTTTATACGTACACACATAGAGACGCAGGCAGCATGGACGGTGGGCTTCGGGGGTTCCAGGAGCAAAATGAAGCCTGGGAGTTGGTTGTTGATCCCCCCAACTGTTGCAAATAAATTCGGTTGGCTTCTTGCCAACACTGCTTCTGTCTAACCGGTCTTAAAGGATGCTTCCTACTCAGGACATGCTTTATGGGCTGGGAGGCAACCTTGGGAGAGTGCTTAGCTAGCATGCAAGACTCTGGGTTCAAGCCCCAGCACTTCAAAACATTTATTTTTTATTACTACTTTTTTAAAAAAAAAAATTTATCTCTGGTATGTATATGCCATGGTGCACGTGTGGAAGTGAGGGGACGGTAAGCAGGAGTCAGTTCTCTCCATCATCTGAGTTCTGGAGAATAATTAATTTTTGTTTTATGTGCCTTGGTATTTTGCCTGCGTGTGTGTCTGTGCGAGGGTGCCAGATCTTGGAGTTACAGACGGTGGGGAGCTGCCACGTGGGTGCCGGGAATTCAACCCGGGTCCTCTGGAAGAACAGCGGGTGCTCGTCACTGCTGAGCCGTCTCTCCAGCGCCCTTTTCCCCTTTTAAAAATTACTTGTTTATTTTTATTTATTTTAAGTTCTAGAGATCTGAATCAGGTGATTAGGATTGGCAGTGCCTTTACCTGCTGGGCCATCTCAGGGCCCCTCTCCCCCCAATTTTTTTTTTAAGAACACTCTCCCTTGCTGTATAAACCTGGCTATCTAAGTTCTACCCCAGATCCCCTGGTGGGAAGATACTGGATTCCTGAAAGCTATCCCCTGACTTCTGCACACCTCCATTGCAAACACAGGCCTATGCTCATAGTAAATTAAAAGGAAAACATGCCTAGCAAGGTGATGCATGCCTGTTACCTTACACTTGGAGACTTAGGCAGAACTGCAAGTTTGAGGTTAGCCTGGGCTATGTAGCCAGTTCATCCTTGCATGGTGTTACAAGCTGTAATCCTAGCATTCAGTAAATTGAGGATCATGAGTTTGGGGCCATCCTGGGATATGTAGTGAATTCTAACCCAGCCTGGGCTACAAAAACAAAACCAACAAACCTGTGCTTTGTAGACTAGAGAAATGAGTCACTGTTAACTGCTTTTGAACTAAAAACGTTCATTTTTTTGTTTGCATAAACCTCTGGCAGGTGCCAGACAAGATCTCCTCCTCCTGGCATCTTGTTGGGTGGAAAGACAGACAGGCCAGTTAGTGACAAGGTGTTGTGATAGGTGTAGAGCTGAGGTGAGTCACACGGGGAGTCCCCTCCTCCAGGAGGAGGTAGGCATCAGGGTCAGGAATGCTTCTGGAAGTGATGGCCAAGGTGAGCTGCAAAGACGAGGACAAAGTGGGGAGGAAGCCTGGAAGGGCTCTCAGCATTTTCATAGTCATGGAGCTTCCAGGGCAGTGCTGTGCTGGCTAGGACAAGGAGAAGTGACTGTAGTGGACAGGCCCGGAATGCGGGCAGAAGGCGGAGTATATTTAGCGGGTTCAGAGGGCCTTGCCGATTGCTGATGGATTGTCATCCACAGATGTGTGTACACTAGAGCCCGGTCTACATTGTGATCCTGGTAAGGCTCAGCCTTTGAGAGGTGGACTCTAGGAGCGGAGAAGATGGCTTAGTAGTTAAGGACACTTCCGGGTCTTGCAGATAACCCTAGTTGGGTTCCCAGCACCTGTGTCAGGTAGCTCCTAACCATCTGTAACTCCAGCTCCAGGGGATCCAATGCCCTCTTCTGGCCTCTGTTGTCACCCTCTGGCATATGGCATATAAACATACAACACACACCTGCATGTAAATAATTAAAAAAATTATAAGAGGCCGTTAGCGTCAGAGCAGATTAATGCTGATCTTGTGCGATGGGTCATGCCTCCCTGAAATGATACAGTTCTGTGGAAAGTGTGTTGAGAGAAGACAAAGCCACCCCCACATGCTTGGTCACTTCTGTGCCTCTGTTTCTCTGTTTCCCTACTCAAAAACACTGCTACCATGTTTTAATGGACCCTCCAGCCATTACAGGGATGAGCCAAATAAATTGCTTTAGAGGCTGGGAATGTAGCTTAGTTGGTAGAGTGTTTGTCTACCTTGCTCCAAGCCCTAGGTTCCATCTGCAGCACTGCAGAGGCTGGTGCCACAGCCCTGTCATCCTAGCTCTCAGGAGGAGGAAGCAGGAGGATTAGGAAGTTCAGAGTCATCTTGGTACCTGATGAGTTCATGGCCAGCTTGGGGTACATGAAACATGTAAGTTTTTTTTTTTTTTAAGGTGGTTGGTTTTTTTTTTTTTTGTTTCATTTATTTTGATTTGGTTTTTTTTTAAGATTTATTTATTTATTATGTATACAGGATTCTCAGTATTCTCTCTGCATGTATGTCTGCAAGCCAAAAGAGGGCACCAGATATTATTACAGATGGTTGTGAGCCACTATGTAGTTGCTGGGAATTGAACTCAGGACCTTTGGAAGAGCAAGCAGTGCTCTTAACCACTGAGCCATCTCTCCAGCCCCCACCTTGTAAGTTTTTAGCTTCTATGTTACTCACTCAACACCGCAAATGTACACCCAAGCTCGGAGACTACGATGTTAGCAGAGTTCCATGAAGGACAGACAGAGCGCTGTAAAAATTCAGAACTGTTTTCTTTCTGTCGGGCACATGCTGTCTAACTTGGGCCTTGGGGCTGGGTGAAATTTAGCGATAGAACAGTCCCCTATGATCTGCCAGTGAGGAGCTGGGCATGGCTCAGTCGTAGCGCCTTGCCTAGCATGGCAAATATATTTTAATTGAGAATATTGGTGAAGGTTGAGGAGTTGACGGGGTGGGTAAAGTACTTGTGCACAAGCTTGAGAAGGTGAGTTTGGATCACCAGAACCCATATGAAAAGTGGGTGTTCCAGGGCACGCCTCTACTCCCAGTGCTGGGAGCTGGAGGTGGGCAGTCCCAGGGGTTAGCTAGCCAGTTTGCTCTGCTGAATGGTTGGGCTCCAGGTTCAGCGAGGGATCCTGTTTCAGGAAATATGGAGGCCAGAGCTGGGAGAGGGCTCAATTGTTAGGGAAAGGCACTTGCTACTCTCCTAGAGGACTGAAGTTCATTCCTCAGCACCACATCAGGTGGCTCATAAAAGCCTGTCACTCCAACTCCAGGGAACCATCTTGTGGCATCCATGGGTGCTCACACACAGACCTGGAGACTGTCTTAGAACAGACTCTGTAGCCCAGGCTGGCCTTGAACTCACAGATACCCACCTGTTTCTGCCTCCCAAGTACTGGGGCTAAAGGCGTGCCCCACCACTGCCCAGTGGGTGTCTTCCTTAACCCTCTCACTTCCTTATTTTTTTTTGAGACAGGGTCTCTTCTGGAGCTCCCTGATTCTGGCCAGTGAGCTCCAGGGACTCTACTGTCTCTGCCTTTCCAGCACTGGGATTGTAAACCACTGTGCGTGAGGTTTTCACGTGGATTATGGGGAATAGAACTCGGGTCCTAATGCTTGAACAGCAAGCACTTAGCAGCTGAGCTTCATACGTTCTGAGGAGAACTAAGAGGCCAGCATGGAATGAAGCCATGGTTGCAGAGAAAAGTCCCTCAGCCCGCAGATGTTAGGGCTTGTGCGGCATTTAGAGTTCAGAGCTGACTGAGCAGTCTCTTGGGTGATTGTTTACCAAGTGAAAACCGAGCTTGATTAGTACACACAAATCGCTCTTCATGCATGGTCTGCTTTTCAAAATTTTAAATTTTTTTTGTTTTCTTTTTGAGATGGTTCTCCTCCTGTAGCCCAGGCTGGCCCCTGGCTCCAGTTCACTGTGTAGCCAGGGCTGATGTTGAGCACCTGATGCTCCTGTGTCGGCATCTCAAGTACCAGGATTATATGTGCATTACTCTTCTGGCCTAGTGGTCCGCGTTTTTTGTTTTTTGTTTTTTTTTTTTTCATTAAAAAATAACTTTTTTTTCCTAAGCCAGGTGGTGTTCACACATGCCTTTAATCCCAACACTCAAGAGGCAGAGGAGAGGCAGGTAGAGCTCTGAGTTGGAGGCCAGCCTGGTCTACAGAGCCCCAGGATAGCCAGGACTACACAGAGAAACCCTGTCTTGAACACCCCCTCCCCCTCAACACACACACAAACTTTTTTTTTTTTTTTCTGAGTGAGCCTGATCTTGGTTTTTCAAGACAGGGTTGCCAGTCCTGGAACTAGCTCTTGTAAACCAGGCTGGTCTCGAACTCACAGAAATCCACCTGCCTCTGCCTCCCAAATGCTGGGATTAAAGGCGTGCTACCACCACCTGGCCACATCTGCCTTTTTAGTGTTTATGCGTGTATGTTTTAATATACTTACTTAATTATATTTTGTTTACTTTGTGTGTGCATGGTGTGTTTGTGGGTGCACACGAGGGGAGGTCAGAGGTCAGTTTCTAAGAACGGACTCCTTTAACCACCTGCATCCTGGAGTTTGAACTCAGGAGTCAGGCTTGGTGACAAGCACCTTGATCTGCTGAGCAGTCTCCCCACCCATTGTGGAGTTCTTTGCTTGTTTGTTGAGACTTACATGTAGCCCACATTAGCCTCAAACTCCCTATACTCCCTAGATTAAAATAATTTAATTAAAAATATTTTTTAATTAAATTATTGCTTGGTGCAATTAGCTCTAACTTCTTATTGGCTAACTCTTACATATTAATTTAACCCATCTCCATCTTCCTTTTGAAGTAGATTGGTGCTGCCAGGAGCAGATGTGTCTCACTGTCATGAAAAGTCCTAAATTTTTAAAACATTTAAATGCCAAATTCTGAAAGTCTCTAAAAGATTTGAAGAATACCGAACTAACTGAAATATATCTCTGTATATCTAGAAAACCTAACTAACATGACTACAATCTTGACTATTATAGATGATTATCTACTAACCTATATTTCTTAATTATACTTTGTTTGTTTGTTTATTTATTTGTTATATACACAGTATTCTGTCTGCCTGCCAGAAGAGGGAACCTGATTGAATTACAGATGGTTGTGAGCCACCATATGGTTGCTGGGAATTGAACTCAGAACCTCTGGAAGAACAGCCCGTGCTCTTAACCTCTGAGCCATCTCTCCAGCCCTACATTACATTTTTTAAATGAACCACACAGAACACCTTAATCAAGAGCAGTAATATACATATAGCAAAATTGACCTTGAATTTGTATCAATAAACCAAAATTCATACCAATGCAAATCTCTATAGCATATTGCCCTTTAAATGTAACAAACATTTATAGACAATATTTGGGAATATGGGAGTAGTTTTTCCCATACTACTTCCTGCTGATGGGGGTGCTGCTAATCATGTCTTTTATGGTGTATCCTTTGTGCTAGGTTCATCTCAGTCAGCAGTTGGGCAATTTTTTTTGAGGGTGTTCACGTCAACCTTTCAGGGGGATGTGGTCTATCAAACCATATTGGTCTGAAAGCAATCCACAAGTTCTTACCTTCTGTGGAGACAAAAGAAGAACCTCTTTTCCAAAGCAACATATCCTTAGACCCAAATTCTGAAGTCAAGATACCTCTATAATGTACAAGCTGGTTTAGCTTAGCAGCCCATACAATGATGTCTCTCTGTACTTAACTCCTTCACAGTCAAAAAATTCAAGGAAAACTCAATAATATACATAATTCAGACTCTCTGTGAATTTTCCATTTTTATATGGCTTATTTTTCTTTATTCCTTTTAATCTATGACTATCTACTCTGTCTCTTTAAAGACTTTACCATTTTTAAGCATTAACTTTATTTTATAAATCTCTATACTCTTTTTCTTCTCTCTTCTAAGCCTACATACATTTATCCAACACTATGACTCATCTGGGTTTGTCTTTATTGCATATCTGTAATTCTTTACTATCCAGGAGCACTTTTTAAAATGCTAAGCACTGCTTAAAACTTAAGCTGTGCCATTATTAGGGGAAATATGGTACTTCCTGCTTGCCTGCCCAGTCTAAAACTTAAGCTGTGCCATTATTATGGTATATATGGTATTTCCTGCTCGCTGCCTCTGAGAGACATGCACAGTGCCCCATTCTCAGGCACACAGCCAGTCCATGTCGCCATTAAGCAAGCTGCAGCAGTCTGCTCACAAACCCTATTCAAATGCTCCGGCCTCCCAAAAGAGCCAGAGGTCGTACTGGCAGCCTGGCCCAGAAAGCCAGCATTTTAAACCAGCCGAGGCTTTTTTCCTGCTAAGGCTGAATCAGGAACATCTCTCTTAAAGAAGCTGCAGCAAGTCGCCAGCAAACAGCAAGAAGCTGTGTTAAATTCTGTAATTTTTTTTTTTTTTTTTTGCCTAGAATTCCTTTTCAAGCCCTTCAGGTTTTACATGGATTTAGTTGGCCGTGTGGGCACCAATTTGTTGGAATGAGGCGCTTGTTAGTCCTCACCGCCCAGAACCAAAATAACCACACAGAAAGTATATTAATTAAATCCTGCTTGGCCCATTAGCTCTTAATTTCTTGCTAACTCTTGCATATTAATTTAACCCATCTCCATTAATCTGTATATCACCACGAGGTTTGGCCTACCAGTAAAGTTTCTGCACATCTGTCCGGTGGTGGTGGCTCCATGGCATCAAACTCCCTCTATATTTGAGGGTGACCTTGAGTCTTTTTATTTTATTTGTGTGTGGGGTGCCACAGTGTGTGTGGAGGCCAGAGGACTTCATGGAGCCAGTTCTGTACTGACTCTGTGGGTGGTGAGACTTGAACTCAGGTTGTTAGGTCCGCATGGCAAGCACTTCCACCCTCTGAGCCCCTGGCTGGCCTTGTACTCAGATCTATTTGCCTCTGTCTCCAGCTGTACCCTGCCCAACCTTGGTCTCTTGATCCTCCTATCTCTTCCGCTGAGTGCTGGAAAAACTGGCATGCCCTGTTGATTTTAGCCTTTCTCCCAGTTTGTAATTTATATTTTCACTTTTGTTTTGTGTTTTCAAGACAAGGTTTCCCTGTGTAGCCCTGGCTGTCCTGGAACTGAGTTTGTAGACTAGGTTGGCCTTGAACTCACAGAGTTCTGGGTGCTGGGATTAAAGGTGTGCACCACCACTGCTCAGCAGTATTTCCACTTTTTTGAGGGGGAGTTTGAGACAGTCTTTCTCTGTAGTCCAGGCTAGCCTGTAACTTGCCGTATTCCTCCTACCTCAGCCTTCCAGATGCTGGAATAAGTAACTTACAACCATGCATCACCAGTGCCTATCTCCACACCTGTTTTTGTTTGTAGAAAGTTTGTTGTTGTTAGGGGCATTGAGGAGTGAATCCAGTGCCTTGTACTTGCTGGTCAAATTCTATACTACTGAGCCAGGCCCACAGTTTCTCACTAGAGGATTCTTAAGTAGGCATTCTACCACATCCTTAGCTCTTCACTGGGGGATTCTAGGCAGGGGCTCTACCACTGGGCCACACCCCAGCCCCTCACTGGGGGATTCTAGGCAGGGGCTCTACCACTGAGCGACACCCCAGCCCCTCACTGGGGGATTCTAGGAAGTTTTTCCTCTGAGCCACCTCAGCTGTTCTTACAGTTTGGAATGCAGCCCTCCTGTTAGTTTACAAACTGTTTTTGCCTCATGGTAGCAGTTTGTAACTGGAACAGTCTGAAATATTTGCTTTTGGTGTTGGCAGGTTTGCTGTTTCTCCTAATCCCTTGAGCAGCCCCAGGGCCTCCCGTGTCCCAGGCTGGCCTCTTAACTACAGCTCCTCCTTGCTTAGTTGGGCCCCATTTGAGCAGCTCGCTGCTGCCCCCCCCCCCCTTTTTTTGCTATCTTTTGTTCTGTGCTAGGTATAGAACCCAGAGCTTTGTGTATGAAAGGCAGATGCTCTGCCTTTGAGGTACAGTCTTGCTTTTGAGTCTGCCCATCGTTGTAGTTCTTGGGGATGGAGGCAGGAAGATTAGGACTTAAGTCCTCCTCTGCTTCATGGTAAGTTGAAGAC
The DNA here is from genome assembly GCF_014885135.2 of Alexandromys fortis. Classification (NCBI taxonomy): domain Eukaryota; kingdom Metazoa; phylum Chordata; class Mammalia; order Rodentia; family Cricetidae; genus Alexandromys; species Alexandromys fortis. The sequence continues at coordinate 35,905 of NW_026068163.1, forward strand.
CAGTTGGGTCACTGGGCCTGAGCCCTCCCACCACAGGAGAGTGAAATAGGAGGATTGTAGGTCTGCAGTCCCAGGACTCTTGTTTTCCCTGGAGGCAGGGATGTGGGGGTGTCAGGAGTTGCTGTGATGAGTAGACCAGCCCACTACTGAAGCCCCACCGGGCTGGCAGCAGCTGTGCACATAATGATTCTGAACAACAGAGGCAGCAGTGGCCTGGTTTGGTGGTGGCTTTGACCTTTTAAAAGTGTTTGACATTTTAGGTAAGTGCTCTGTCACTGAGTGTATCTGAAGCAGTGTTGTCGTGTTAAAGAGATTTAAAAGAATATTAGCCTGTGTGTGTGAGAGAGACTGTGGGTACACGTGCTTGTGTGTATGTGTGTGTATGTGAGAGAGAGAGACAGAGACTGGGTACACATGCTTCTGTGTATGTGGGGGGGAGACAGAGACTGTAGTATATACACGTGCTTCTGTGTGTGTGTGTGAGAGAGAGAGAGACAGATTGTGGATACACGTGCTTTTGTGTATGTGTGTGTGGGGAGAGACAGACTGTAGTATATACACGTGCTTCTGTGTGTGTGTGAGAGAGAGAGACAGACTGTGGGTCCATGTGCCTGTGTGTGGATGGGGAAGCTAGACTAGGATGTCAGGTGTCTTCTGTTGTTGCTCTCAGCCTTATTCATTGCCTTGAGACAGGGTCATTGTCTGAACTGGGAGCTCGCTTCTTCCAGCCAGCCAGCTCCAGGATCTGCTATTTCCTGTGTCTGTCCCCATGCTGGGGTGACTGACATGTACAGCCACGCGCAGTTTTTTATATGCGTGTTAGGGACTCAGGCTTAGGTCCTCATGGTTGCTCACCCAGCTGCCATTTCTCCAGCCTCAGATTATTTTATTTTATTTTTCTTTTAAAGTAAGAAGCTAATACTGTTTTACTTTAGAAACTATGAAAAATTGGGAGCTGAGAATAGGTGCGTTTCTCTGGCAGATTGTTTGATTAGCATATGAGTGACTGGGTTCTGTTCTCAGCACCAATTTTTAAAAATTATTTTGTATGTGTGTTTTTTAGTTTTTTCGAGACAGGGTTTCTCTATGTAGCTCTGTTTGTCTTGGAGCTTGCTGTCAAGCATGCTGGCCTTGAATTCAGAGATGCTCCTGCCCTTGCCTCTGGGTGCTAGGATTAAAAGTGTGCATCACCATTGCCTGGTGTGTATGGGTATTTTGCCTGTATCTGTACCATGTGCATGCCCAGTGCCCATAGAGGCAAGAAAAGGGCTTTGGATCCCCTGGAACTGAATTCACTGATGGTTGTGAGTGGCCTTGTGGGTGCTGGGAATTGAGCCTGGGTCCTGTGGAAGGGCAGCCAGTGCTCTCTTAACCTCTCTCCAGTCCCTTTAACACCCACTTTTAATTCTCTGGTTTTCCTTTGTTTTGTTTGGTCTGGTCCTCAGGTTGAAAACCAGGGCTGTCTGCACACAAGGCAGTGCTTTGCCACTGCAAGTTCACAGCTCTTATTTGAAAAATTCATTCATTTGTGTGTGTGTGTTTGGTGTTTCAAGACAGGGTTTCTCTGTGTAGCTTTGGAGCCTGTCTTGGAACTCGCTCTGTAGACCAGGCTGGTCTCGAACTCATCCACCTGCCTCTGCCTCCTGAGTGCTGAGATTAAAGGTGTCACCACTGCCTGCCAATACTTCATTCTTATTTATTGTGTGTGTGTGCTGTGTGTGTGCTCGTGGTGTGAGTGCACAGTGTGGAGGGCAGAGGATGACTTGCAGGAACCTGTTCTCCCCCCCCCCCCCCGTGTGAGTTCCAGGGATCAAACTCAGGTCTTCCTGGCAGGCCCCATTTTTTTAAAATCAGATTTTCAGATTTTCTAATAAAGTACATTTCTTCATTAGTTTTGTACTCAAGATCTGACTTTTCCTGGCCTTCGCAGAGGCTTTCCCAGCCTCTGAGACATCTCTGCAGGTCTTTGTCTGCCTACAGGCCTGTTAGTCTGTCAGCAGCTTGGGTGTGGAGTTTTAGACCTGTGTTTCTTGGAAAGCACCTGAACTCGGAGCCAGCTTAAAAAACAGCTTGCAGGATGAAGTGGGTAGGGCTGACTGCATGTGGTAGCTCAGGCCTGTAATCCTAGCTCTTAGGAGACTGAAGCAAAGGGATTTTCTAGAGTTCCAGGCTGTAGACTGTAGCGTGAGGCTCTGTCTTATAAAATAGGGGGTAGAGTGATGGCTCAGCTGTTAAGAGTGCCTGCTGCTTTTCCAGAGGATCCGGTTCCTAGCCCAGCTCACAGGTACCTGTAATTCCAGCTCCAGGGGCCTCTGACACCTCTGTGGGTACCTGAACTCATTGTGGCACACAATTAGAAACAAATAATAAAGCTGTAAGAGAGCTGGACATCATGGCTCATACCTGTAACATCACTTGGAGACTGAAGCAGGAGAATTGCTTGGATCCAGGTCAATTTGGGCTATGAGGCCTGACCCTGTCTAAAAGAAAGAAAACCCCATACTAGGGGCTGGTGGTCCATAGTTCAGTGGCAGCCTTGGGTGTCATCCCTGATATTAAAAGAACTTCCCATATTATGAGGTGCTTATATTGTTTCCAAATTGAGGCTTTTCCCCAACAGCCATTAGTGTAATTTCCATAATTAAGAAGAACCCCTAAATAGCTCCACCATTAGGTGCTGAAACAAATTAGGTTTTTGAAGCACAACTGTGCTGGCTGGGGCTGTGGTAGCGAAGGCACGTCGACATAGCGCTGCAGTGTGCATGACGCAGGGTTCAGGGCAAGCTGGTGGGCATGGCTAGGCACCAGCACCAAGGGGCCCAGGCCCCCAGGGTAGGTGGGTCTCCCCCTTTATTTTATTATATTCATTTATGTTTGTATGTGCATGTGTGTGTGTGTCACGGCTTGTGGGTGGAGGTCACAGGACAGCTTGCAGGAGTCCTCTTCTATCATGTGGGTTGTGGGGATCATACTTAAGCAGCTGGACTAGGTGGCAGTTATCTACCTGTTCAGCCACCTCACTAGCCCTTTCTCCCCTTTCGACCTGGGGTTTCAGAGCCTCTTTGTTGAGGGACATTTGAAGTTTTATTGTCCCATATTGGATACATGCTGTCCCCCTCAAAGATACTGAGTCTAGGACATGCAGGTCCACATGATTGTGGCCTCTGTGCTAAAGGCAACAGGAGGGTGGAGTCACTTCCCTTGTGATGACGTGGGCCAGAGGGCTCAGGAGGAAGATTTGCATGCTTGCTTAGTGAGACACCAGCAGAATCAATGGCTGAAGGCTGGCAAACGCTTGGAATTTTCTGGAACTTGTTAGAGTCAACTGTGTATGGCTGGGCATGAGGTCCTTGCAAACATAGAAAGCTTGTTATGAGGTGAGCCTGGCCAACCATGGAGGTGGTGGTACACCCAGGATCTACTGTGGCCTCACACCTTCATGGAAAGCTGGAACCAGCATTGCTGATTGTACCGTGGTTGTTGGCAGAGCTCTGTGAGTTGGTTCGTCTGGGGATGGACAGAAATGTTGGAACATACTTGTGAGCTGGTGATCTGTCGGCCCTGGCTGCCTAAGCTGTGAGTGACATCCTGGGAGTCACAGGCCCTGAAATCAACCCTCTGGTGTATGCCTAGGCTAGGTTATAGGCACTTTTAATCATAGATCCTGAGCTGAGTCAGCTTTGCCCAGAGCACCTCAGGTCTCATCCTCAGGCAGTGTCTGGGCCTTTGTTGGAGGCCTTGACTACTTGGTGGCAGTCTGGCACCCGGAGTTACGCTCCTGTCGTCACAGGCCTGTTGCACTGCCTGTGTTTGCATACTGTGGTCTCCCTTCCCTTTGCTACCTGAAGGGTGTGCACGTAAGTAACAGCAGAAGTACCAAAGCCTGCAGCTGCCATCTGCCCCTGCCTGGTGCTGGTGGGTACTTTGTAAGCTGAGTGTTTATTGGTTTTTTGGAAGCATCCTGTCCTCTCATGTGACCCAGGCTGACTTTGAACTTCTGATCCTCCTGTGTTCCACTACACCCAGCTTTAATTTTTTTGTGTGTTTGATGTCAAGGAGTCTTAGTCCTTTCCCCACCTTAGTTTTTGAGGCAGTGTGTCTCTCACTGAACTTGGAGCTCACCTCTGTTTCATTTCAACTAGACCAGCTGGCCAGCAAAGCTGAATCTGCCTGTGTGTGTTCCTCCAAGCCTGGATTATAGGCACATTATTTCCCATGGATTCTGGGCATCTGAACTCAGGTCTCTCCTGTTTGCATTGCAAACACTTCACCCACTAAGCCATCTTGACAGCCCTTACTTATTTGTTTTTCCCTTCCTTCCTTCCTTCCTTCCTTCCTTCCTTCCTTCCTTCCTCCCTCCCTCCCTCCCTCCCTNCCCTCCCTCCCTCCCTCCTTCCTTCCTTCCTTCCTTCCTTCCTTCCTTCCTTGTCCCTATATAGTCCAGGCCAGTCTCAAACTCACCTTGTTCTGCCTCAGCCTCCATAGCACTGGGCTTTACAGGCATGGGACACCACATGTGGGTGTTCTCTACGGTCTGACTTAGTTCCTGTGAACATCATTTCACATAAATGCCAACATCTCCATGTTCTATATGAAGGAAGGCAAACAGAGTGAGGGCTTCTAGAGACATCAGAGCCTGTGCCCCTTTGTTTTGTCCCTTGGACCTTAGAAGTTTTGAAGGGTAGGAGAGTCTAGAAGCTCCAGTGTCTGTTGATATATGACGGAGCAAAGTCTCAGTTCCTGTGAAACTGGAAGGAATTTGACAGGAGCTTAGGGAGCTGGTTGTGGGAATCAGGACACTCAAGAGACTGTCAGTTCAAGGTCCTAGAGCTGGTGCAGGAGTGAGGACGCAGAAGTGTGCCCTGGCAGAGCTCTCGTGGGACAGCTGTGGGCACATCATGACGTCATTGCCTAATGTCTCCAGCTGTGTTTTAAGCTAGTGTGTATGGAATGCCTGCTTGGTGCTGGCCCTACAGCTGTGAACAGGGCATTGGTCTGCTGTCATCTGATGGGTGGGAAGACACAGGGCAGGGTTGTGTCTGTATGTGTTCCTGTTCAGTAGAGTTCTGGTTGTGTGGAGGGTGTGCAGGGTCATAAGCTCATGTGACACCGGGGGATTCTAGGCAGGCAGGCAGTCTACCACAGAGCCCCGCCCCCTGAGTCACACAAGTTGAGCATGAAGGATGTCAGTTCTCAGGAGAAGATGGAACGGAAAGAGGAGCAGAGTGTCCCTGGGGTAAACAGAAGCCAGTTGGCTGCTGAGCAAGGCACAGGTGCAGGGAGGGGCTGGGGAGACAGCCAAGGGACACTTTAGTTTTTTTATCTAGGGTTTCTTGTGGTTGGTGATAGTCCCTTAGCTGTTTGTTTTGTTTTGGTATTGGTTTTGTGTGGTATGTGTGTGCATGTGCACGCAGAGGTCAAAGGAGGACTGGGATGTCTCTTAATCATTTTCCTCCTTACTGTTAGGAGACAGGGACTTCCACTGAACCCGAAGCTTGCCATTTTGGCCAGGATAGTCCATAACTGTAGTTACAGATACACATAGCATGCCCAGCTTTTCTGTGGGTCCTGTGGGTTTAAACTTGGGTCCTTAATTTGTATAGCAAACTGTTCTTGTCCATTACCCATTTCCTGTGTGTAAGTCCCACTGAAGCTACTGCCCCTGGGTGTCCTGAAGTCCTTGTTCCTGAGCCTCGGAACATCAGAGAGGACAGTATAGTAGGTGCTGCTCTATCTCACAAATAAGGCCTGAATTGGGAACTGTGGGGCTCTTAGACAAATGTGCAGGGTCATCGTGGCTTTCTCCACAAGGATTCGGGGTGACTCATTATCACCCTGCGTCCCAGGGGCATGGCTCAGCAGTAGAACAGAGAGGAGCCAGGATGTGTGGCGTGTGCAGGTCTTACATTCTATCCCCGCATGTGAATAAAGGAAGGAAAGACTCTGAGCTGAAAGTAGTTAATCAGAAGGGGATGACTGGGTAGTGATCAGCACCCCCTTTCCCAGTGCCCCCTATTCTGGAATGTTTGCTGAAGTGGAGTAAATAGCAAAATGTCTAATTATGTCTGCTAGAGCAGAGATGGGGATCAAGAGTTAGTTCATGGTACTCTCAGGATGGTATAGAGAAGTTGTTCTCTTTGGCTGCCTAACAAGGTCCCCGATGTGTTAACTGCTGTGTCTTGTTTCCAGGTCCCCTGGAGGTGCTGGGCAATGAACTTGAGCCTGCAACCCAGAGTGGTCTGAAGTCTTCAGGAAAGCAGAAGATGGCCATGGCCCCAAGCTCGTCTCTGCCGCAGGCGTACCCTAGCCCTGTGGTAGTGGCTGTGTGGGAATGGCAGGATGGGCTTGGCACTTGGCACCCCTACAGTGCCACTGTCTGCTCCTTCATTGAGCAGCAGTTTGTCCAGCAGAAGGGCCAGCGTTTTGGACTGGGGAGCTTGGCCCACAGCATCCCCTTAGGCCAGGCTGACCCCTCACTGGCCCCTTACATCATCGACCTCCCCAGCTGGACTCAGTTCCGCCAGGATACAGGTAAGACCCGTCTGCCTCTGGCACAATGCTTGGCTTTGGGCTGGGTACCATGCTGGGTTTTAGGTTTATGGTTGTGACTGACACACCTTCCATTCCTACTCTTAACATGAATGCATCTGATAGGAGGGTACTGTAACTAATAAATAACAGCTTCTAGGGCTGGGGATGTAGCTCAGTGGTGGAGTGCTTACCTAGCACGCAAGAAGCTCTGGGTTCTAGCCCCAGCACTGCAGAGACCCAGCGTTGAGTATATGCCTGTAATTGAAGCCTTCTGGAGGTGGAAGCTGGATGGTCAGGAGTTCAAGGTCATCCTTGACTGTATAGTGAGTTCTAGGTTAGGCTAGGCTACACGGAATCTTGTCTCAAAAGAAACCAGCCTTACCTGGAAGAAATGAACCTCGTAGTAGTAACAGATGTGTTGGGAGCTCATGGGGAGGCTCTCCTGGCTCCTTCCTCCTTCTTCCTTCAGCAGGCTGGCTAACATGGGTTTAGGATACCATAGTAGTTGAGAGAGTTTTGTGGTGCTTGCCTGTAGTTCCAGTACTTGGGAGGCTATGAATGGAGGATTTATAAGAGTTTAAGACTAAACTGTCTTGAGGGGAGGACAAATAAAAAGCCTTATTGAATATGAGCCATTTTTGACAAGTAAGCTGCTAGCCTCTCTTAGCATAGAGGGTGAGCCCTTGTTCTGTGACTTGGTCCTTTGGTGCCCTTTGCCTTGTGTCCTCTATACCCTAGAGAGTAGAGTTTGCCAGCCCCTGAGTCACATAACAGTATGACCGTATACCCACAGTGTGACTGCATACCTACAGTGATGATGTTGTTATTGGGGGGGAAAGAACTGAGGCTGGGGATGTATCTCAGTAGAACACACACCTAGAATGTGTGAGGTCCCTGGGGTCCATCTTCAGCAACACAGACATGCACAGACACCACATATACACCTCAGCCACATGTATACAATAGGTGCATATACAGACATGTATAGACATATACACAGACACAAACATACTCAGAAATGATACATATACACCAGGACACACCACTGCCAAAAACATTATCACAGACAGATGCACATACACCATAGACACATACACACAGAGAGATATCCAGACATACACACATGTACAGATGTACATACACAAACACAGGTGCAGACACATAGACACACACACATGAAGATATAGATACTTAGACATATACAGACAAGCACACAGACATATATTCCCACCGTGGACTTACACACAGACAGGTGCACACATACATAGGCATGCACACATGGATGCACACACATGCCCACAGAAAGGGGTGAGGTGGTGCACACTGCAGTGTCAGCGTGTGGAGGAGCAGGAACGTTTTCATTTATGGGTCCTGATCCTTCTCCACAGGCACCATGAGGTCTGTGCGCAGGCACCTGTTCTCACAGAATTCTGCCCCAGGCCAGGGCATCGTCTGGGAGTGGCTGGGTGATGACAGATCCTGGATCGCCTATGAAGCTAGCATCTGTGACTATCTGGAGCAGCAACTAGCCCGGGGCGTCCAGGTCGTGGACTTGGCCCCACTGGGCTACAACTACACCATCAACTATGCCACCCTAACGCAAACCAACAAGACTTCCAGCTTCTGCCGGAATGTGCGACGCCAAGTGGGGCCAGTTTATCCAGTGACTTCAGTCATTGCTCCCCCAGGCCACATGGGACTCGTCTGTTCTTGCCAACAGTGCCTCCATGGTAGTGGAACTGGGCCTGTGTCGGGTCGTTACCGCCACTCCATGACCAACCTGCCCGCGTATCCTGTCCCCCAAGCACCCCACCGGACCGCCACTGTCTTTGGGGCCCACCAGGCCTTTGCCCCATATAATAAACCTTCACTGTCTGGGGCCAGGTCTGCACCCAGGCTGAACACCACCAACCCCTGGGGCGCAACACCTCCCGCTCCAGGCAGCCAGTCCTTGTTTCACTCCAGCCTCTCCCACCTGGGGCCACAGCTCCTGCCCTCAGGACCGTCCACCTCCAGTGGCGCCAGGTACCTCACAGTGGGAACTTCCCTTTTATCCATATGGAAAGCCTCTCCCTCAGCCTTGCACCTCCATGCCTGCTTGTCCCTGGTGTCTTGTCTCTTCCAAGTACACGTGTGCTGAGGCTTCTTGGCTTTCCAGTATGGCATCCCATAGAGCTTCCAAACCATGGCATGTTGACCATTGAGTCCTGATAGCCTGGGATAAGCAGGCTTTTTATTCTTTCTTGTCTTTTCTTTTTTAATTTAAATGACAGGGTTTCGTGTAGCTCAGATTGGCCTCTGAATTCCTTGTATAGGCTGCCTGATGGCGGCACAGGCCTTTAATCCAGCACTGGGGAGGCAGAGGCAGGTGAATCCCTTTGAGTTCAAGGCCAGCCTGGTCTACAAGAGCTAGTTCCAGGACAGCTAGAACTGTTACACAGGGAAACCCTGTCTCAAAAAACAAAAACAAAAACAAATTCCCTCTATAGCCCAAGATGATCTCAAACTTGTGATTCTCCTGTCTCTACTGCTCATGTGCTAGCGGATCAAACCAAGGTTTTTTTGCATACCAGGCAAACGCTTTACCAACTAAACACAGCCCCAACTCTGTTTTTCAAAACAGACTCATTCTGTAGCCCAGGCTGACCGAGAACTCTTTATGTAACTGGGGCTCGCCATGAATTTTGAACAAGCTTCTTACCTCAGCCTCAGTGTTGGGATTATAGGCCATTGCCCACTCCTCAGGAACCCTTTCTCAGCGTGGTGAGGTGCAGTAGACCTTTGCCAGGGCTTGTGCACTGCCTGAGGAGCTCTGCACCCGAGGACACTTTTGGCATTCCAGAGCTTGTGACCTCAAACTCACAGAGCTCTTCCTGACCCTGCCTCCCGAGTGCTGGGATTGGGCGCCTGCAGAGGACTCTGAATAAATGAGTACTTGCTGGCTTCTGCCAGGTGCCAGGCAGTGCAGATGTGTGTGTGTGGGGGGGGGAACAGCACCTATAACCCTGATCTCACAGTTTAGTTCAGAGGAGCCCAGGAGAGTGGAAAGGTGGAGGGTGTGGGGTATCGCTTCTGAGAAAGGTGATGACATCAGAGGCCTGACCACACCAGGAAGCGTGCTTTTATTTCTGTCTGTCTGTGGTGCTGGAGATGGAGCCCTCAGACTTCCAGATGCTGGGGTTATAGGTTCTGCCCTCATGCAAAGCTAGGTGGAATTTTGCTGGGTTTTTTTTGTTGGTTTATTTTTTTTTTTCATGTGTGTTGGTGCTTTGCCTGTATGTGTGTCTGTTCACATGCATGCCTGGTGCCAGAAGTAGTAGTCAGATGCTCTAGAACTGGAGTTACAGACAGTTGTGAGCCACCATGAGGGCGCTGGGAATTGAACCTGGGTCCTCTGGAAAAACAGCAAGTGCTTTTAACCTCTAGGCCATCTCTCCAGCCCCCAAGCCAGTCAGTATTTTTGAAAAATTCTATCATTTCCTTTTCTTTGGGTTGGTAGGTGTGCGAGTTGCCGGTGCTGCAGTACATATGGGGAGTCAGGAAATCTCGTGTGAGTTGATGCTCTCCTGCCATGTGGGGCTGGGATTGGACTCCAGTCATCTGGCTCTGGTGTTTTGTTTTTCTTTATTCTGTTTTGTTTTTAGAAAAAGTCTCCCTGTGTATTCCAGCTGGCCTGTGGTTCTTCCTCTTCCTCCTTCCTCCTCCTGTATGTTAGGCAATCACTCTACCATCCCAGCACCTCCACCAAAGAGGGTGTGGCTCAGTGGTAGAGCCCCTGCCTAGAATCCCTCAATGAGGGGCATGGCTCAGTAGTATATTACCTGCCCAGCATGGTGCCTGGGTGTCCGCCAGCACCCTAAGAAGAATAGCCCTTGTTCAGGGCACATAGAGAGGCACTGAAGCTGGCCTGCGTGTGCGGGGAGAAAGGAGGGGTCTACTCTACCAGTGATAGAGGGCCTGGATCGGTGTCTTCCAGGGTGTCTCTAGAGCTGGGGTGTGTGTGTCTGTCTCCTCTGAGAACTGGGAGTGCAGACAGGTGTCACTGAGTCCTGTCCAGGCTCTAACATGGACGAGGCTCCAGGAGGAGTGCCCCTCTCTCCAGTCACCCACTTACTGCGTGGGGTTGGTCTTGAGGGATCAGCCTCGAACACTGAAGCAGAGTTTCAGCTTTGCTGAATTTTCACAGGTTATTTTGAGGTAAATCATCCTCTTTCTGTCTTTCTTCTCCTCTTCACCTCCTCTTCCTCTTCTGCTCTTTTTCTCCCGACCCTCCCTGCTCCTTCACTGTCTTCTCCCTGTCCCAAGCAGTATCTCACTCTTTAGCCTAGCCTGGCCTAGAATTTACTGTGTAGCTCAGGCTGTCCTCGGATTCTGGCTCCTTCAGTTCATGAGTGCCGGATTATAGGTGTGAGCCTCCAAGCCCTGCTGAGGCAAACTCTTAACTGGAGACTCAGGATAGTCAGACTTTCCTCTTGGTATGGGTCTCCTGTTGGTTGGGGTCCCTTCTCTCTGTTTATAGGCCTGTAGACACTGTTAGGACTCAGGCGGGCCAGGTGTACAATGGAGGAGGTCACTGGGCCAGCTTGTTGCTGCTGGACAAATGCTGCCTGTTGCTACTTGCCGGGTGGCAGGAGCCAGGAGGAACTGGGCTAGCCTGCTGTGTTAGTTGGGCAGCCTCAGAGCAAGCAGGTATAAGCCCCTGTGCTTCCCTGTTCCCTCAGGCTTTTCAGGAGCTGGGAGGGGCTTTTTTTTTTCATTTACAGGGACCTAGCCAGTGTGAACAAGCAAGTGTTTATTCATATCTCTTTAAGTTACATGTATATATTTTGTATATGTGCGAAGGTTGGGGTGTGCTCGTGGAGGTCAGAGGACGACTGGTAGGTCCTGGGGATTGCCCTCGGGTCCGCAGGCATGGCGGCACGTCACCAGCCTCTGTCTGATTTATCCCGTGGCCTTCCGCAAGCACGGGTTTTAGACCTTGGGGCTGAACTCACCCCCTGATCTCTTCCCTAGCTGGCCCTGGACAAAGGCAAACATTTGGCCCCTCTTTCTCCCCAGGGGCTGTGGTAACAAGTCTCAAAGCTGAGGGAGGCCAGTAGCATTGGGTGAGAGTTTGCAGCACCCAGCCTGTGAGCAAGTGACTTCCCAGGCTTTTGTGGAAACTCAAACCCTTTTGGTTTTGTTCTTAAAACACGTGCAGTTTCCCGTCCCTTTTTGCTCAGTCTGGGTGAAACTGCCCGTGCCCCCCGGGAACGTGCATTCCAGACAAAGCCATGTCATTTGTACCTGAGCTTCTGGGTATAACTACATTTCCTCGGAGCTGGAGTTTCATCCCTTTAAGCAGCAAAATGTACTCTCAGGAGGGTGCTGGAAAACTTTCCAGAGTGTGTCATGCTCACGCCTGTCTCTGTAATGCAGGGCGGGACAACTTGCTTAGCGTTTTGATGAAGGGTGGTGGCGAGGCCTGGCAGCTTTGAAACATTAGCCAGGTGTGGCCAGCCTGTACCCACAGGCTTCATCTGGCTGAGGGTAGCCATGAATGTGGCCTAACACATGGTTGCAAACTTAGGTAAGACAAGAATATATGTGTACTGTGGGCATACGTGTACATGCACATGAAAGCCGGGGGTCAGCCTTGGGTGTCCTACCTCAGGACCTGTTCATCTTGTTTTTAAAAAAGATTAAAAAAAATAGGTGTATACGATATGTAGGTGTGAGTGCATGTCCGAGGAGGCCAGAAGAAGGTGTTGGATCCCCTGGGAATGGAGTTACGGATGGTTGTGAGCCACCGTGTGGGTGCTGGGAATCAAATCTGAATCCTCCTGAAGAACAGCTGGTGCTCTTAACCATCTTTCCAGCCCTTGGCTGTAGTTTTTTTATATTAATTTTGTTCGTTTATTTTATGTGTGTGCTTACCACACTGTAAGTGTAGAGCCAAGAGCAGCTCATGGGAGTTGGTTCTCTCCTTCCATCATGTGGGTGCTAAGGATCCCTTCATGTCCTCAGGTTTGGCAGCCTGGGCCTTTACCCACTGAGCCACCTCACCCTGCCCACCACCGGCCCTCCCCACTTACTGAGACAGGGTTTTGCTGTGTAGTCTGTTGCCTTGGTCTGTGTGTGTGTAGCTCAAATTGGCTTGAACTCTGGATCCTCTTGAGTCTCCCAACTGCTGGGCCTACAGCAGCCACACCCAACAGCATCTGCGTCCCTGATTCTCTTGTCCTCTTTGTGTGTTGCAGGTCCAGAATTTTTCATTATTAAATTTTATTTAACTTTTGTTTTCTTTTTTGGCTTTTTGGGACAGGGTTTCTCTGTAACAACCCTGTTGTGGAACTTGCTTTGTAGACCAGGCTGGCCTCGAACCCACAGAGATTCATCTACCTCTGCCTCTCAGGTCCTGGGATTAAAGGTGTGCGCCACCATGCCTAACTTAACTTATTTTTGAGACAGGATCTCACTGTATAGCTCTGGCTGTTCTGGGACTCACTGTGTGGTCCAGGCTTGCCTCAAATTCACAAGAGTTCTCTCTGCCTCTGCCTCCTGGGATGAAAGGCATGCACCACTATGCTCAGCTATTTTTAAATATTTTTTATTACGTTTGTGTCTGTGACGCACACATGCACAGGCATACATGTGCCATAGCACAAGCACGGGGATCAGAGGACAGATTGTGGAACCCAGTTTTCTTCTCTCACCACAGGGTCCTGGGTCAGGCCGTCAATCAGGCAGGCAGAGGGTAGGGCTCTTTACCTGCTAGGCCACCTTGCTGGCCCCTGAATTTTCCTTTGCTCCAGTGCTGCTGTGGAACTTTCAATTCAGTGAAGGCCCTGGGAACTTGTCTGTCTTCTGCTCCTGATAGACATGGGAGGGCTTGTCTTCAGATATTTATATTGGGCTTTGGATTAATTCTACCCACCACTCTGTATAAAAATGGAAGCTCTGGAGTGAGACTTGGCATGTCCACCTTGTAGTGTGTCAAGCCTCAGAGACTCTTCATTGTGTCCCGATCAGTGCTGAATGCAGCCCAGGTCCAGGGTGGAGGATGGGCGACTTGGGATTTTCTTTTGCTTCAGCCTCCTGTGTCAAGGTCTGTTAAGTAGAGTATTGAAGTCAGGATGGGGCGGTGGCTCCGTGATTAAAGCACTTGATGATTAAGTGTTGAAGATGGGGTTCAGAGCCCCAGAAAATCACACAAATGTCTGGTGGGTGTGGCAGTCTTCAGAATTCCGTCTCAGAAGGGGAGATAAGGTCCCCAGAGCAAGTGGACTGGCAAGCTCATATTGGTGGGCTCTGGGTTTGATTGAGAGGCCCTTCCTTAATGAATAAGGTAGAAGACAGTTGAGGATGGTGCCTGATATGATGTCCATGTGCCTCCACATACATGCAAAAACATGCATGCACACATGTACATACCAACACACAAACTCAGAGTCCCCTGTCTCATATTGGTGTGGAGTCCAGCTTTCTCCATTTGTGTCTCTGGTGAGGAAAGCCCTGGGAATGGGGTGGTGGCCAGGGACCACATCTCTAGAATCGTGGCTTTCTCCTTTAGACACTTTCTCTTGTTGGGAAGTTGTATGATCTCAAACTTTGATTTTTATGGTCTTCTTTTTTTTTAAAAAAAAAAGTTTATTTATTTTACATCCTAACTGTCATTTCCCCTCCCTTCTCTCCTTCCATCCCCCCCTTTGTTCCCAGCCCCCAATCCACTCCTCCTCCTTTTCTGTTTAGAAAAGGGCCAGTCTCCCATGAGTATCAACACAAGATGGCATAGCAAGTTGTAGTAAGACTAAGAACCTCCTTCTGTACTTAGGCTGGACAGAGTGACCCAATAAGAGGAGTAGGATCCCAAAAGCCAGGCAGAGTCAGAGACAGCACCCGTTCCCACTGTCAGCGTGCCATAAGAGAACTAAGCCACACAACTGTAATATATATGCAGAAGACCAAGGTCAGTTCCATGCAAGCTCCCTGGTTATCAGTTCAGACTCTGAACATCTGTGAGCCCGGGTTAGTTAATTCTGTGGGTTTTCTTGTGGTGTCCTTGACCCCACCGGCTCCTACAATCCTTTCTCCTCCTGGTATTCAGGGCTCAAGTTCATTGCTGTCTGGAGAGGTGACGGGTGAAGGGCATTTTTTTTTTAATTTTTTTATTTTTTTGGCTTTTCGAGACAGGGTTTCTCTGTGGTTTTGGAGCCTGTCCTGGAACTAGCTCTTGTAGACCAGGCTGGTCTCGAACTCACAGAGATTCACCTGCCTCTGCCTCCCGAATGCTGGGATTAAAGGTGTGCACGCCACCACCGCCCGGCTGAAGGGCATGTTTTGTATGTATGTATGTATGTATGTATGTATGTATGTATGCATGCATGCATGCATGCATGTATGGATGTATTTATTTATGTCTTTTTGAAACGGGTTCTTGCTGTGTGACCTGACTAGCTTGGAATTTACTATGTAGCTTACTCTAGTCTCAAACTTGGGGTGCTCCGCCTGCCTCTGCTTCCAAAAAGCTGGCTTTGCAGGTGCATGGCATCGTGCTCTGCTGGGTGCCCTCCCTCTCGCACAGAGTATCTGAGTAATTTACATCACACATCATCCCGTTCCCAGAGAGGAGAGGTGAGACCAGCCTGCAATGGTGGCATGCATCTGTGATCCTGGCACTTAGTTTGATATATATGAGACTATCTAAAGAAACGGGGGTGGGGGGGCACATGGTCTGGGGCTGTAGTTTAATTAGAGTCTTGCCTAGGAAGGCCTGGGTTTAATCTCCAGCAATGTAAATGGCAACCCTCCAGAGTTGGAAACTGGGTCAGGGTCATCTTCAGCTACTTAGGGAGTTCTGGACCAGCTTGGGCTGTTACCCTAGCTGAAGGGAAAAATAAGGAGAAAGGTAGAAACAGGCCCAGGGAGGGTGGAGTTTACATTGACTGACAGCAAGTCAGGTAACATCAATACCTCAGCCCAGTTCTTTGACTGTCACAGAGCCCCCTCTCGGTGCACCCCAGCCACCCTTCCTTCCTCCCTTCCTCCCTTTCTGTCTTCAGGCATACCAGAAGAGGGCACCAGATCTCATTACAGATGGCTGTGAGTCACCATGTGGGTGCTGGGAATTGAACTCAGGACCTCTGGAAGAACAGTCAGTGCTCTTAACCTCTGAGCCATTTCTCCAGCTCCCAAGCCATCCTTCTTTTTGGGTTTAGAGTAGAGGGGACAGGAAGTCCCTTCACATCAGGCTATCTTATTTGTAGAGAACATTCATGAGATTCAAATAAAACTTTCTTGCCTTTTTTTTTTCCTTTTTGTTTTTTTAAGATAGGGTTTCTCAATGTAATTCTGGTTATCTTGAAACTTACTCTGTAGCTCTGCTGTCCTAGAACTCACAGAGATCGCCTGCCTCTACCTGCTGAGTGCTGGAATTAAAGGCGCGTGCCATGACCTCCTGGCAAATAAAACCTTTCATGGCCCAGGCCAGCCAGGGAGCACTGCTGTGTTAGACCCTGTAGGAGGCCTTCCCCCAGTCCAGCTCTGGTTGGGCGTGTAGCTTCCCAGCTGGATGAGGTCACCAGCAGCCTGTAGCTTCTACCTTCCGACTTCTGTGATCTGTGGCTGTTTCTGGAGCAGGGCTGGGGCAGATGCTGGAGGCTGTACTGGGCTGGTACACACAGCACATGGAGCCTGATAGTGCCTCTCCACTGTGCCTGAGCGCCTTCCAAGTTCTGGGCTGGGCCAGTGTGAGAGATCCCACGGGAAGGTTTTGTAACCTTCACATTTCATCACCAGAATGGGCAGGGATGCATGGAAAGGCCCGGGAGGCCCCAGGAGTGGGAAGGAGGAGGCCCTGGCAGGAACTAAGGCCTTTGGCCAACTCTTCTTGAAGAACTCTGTCCTAAACCATAATGGCTTGCATGTGGTGGTACCATGTGATATCTATGGAGCCGTCTCTTCAGCCTACCCCAGCCTTCTTTTTGAAGCCCCACCACACTAGGCTATCTTATTTGTAGAGAATTCAATTGTTTGTTTTGGTTTTTGAGACAGGGTTTCTCTGGGTAGCCCTGGCTATCTTGGAACTCACTTTGAGAAGCAGGCTGTCCTCAAACTCAGAGATCCACCTGCCTCTGCCTCCTGAGTGCTGGGATTAAAGGTGCATACCACTACCAACTGGCAAATAAAACCTTTTATTGCTCAGGCCAGTCCTGGAACAGTACTCTGTTTTAAACCATGTAGGAGACCTTCCCTCAGCCCAGCTCCATTTATTTTGTATTAGGGATTGAACTCAGGGCCTCACTTCAGTTAGGCAAAGCTTTACCAATGAGCTATGTCCACAAGTCTCTTTTTTTATGTTGATGTATTTTGTGTGTACATTCATATATACACACACTTGTATGTGCTTATCCATGTACACCTGGCGGTCAGAGGGTAACTTTCGGAAGTGAGTCCTCTCCGCCATGTCAGACTTGATCTCAGGTCATTAGGCCTGTCAGCAAGTGCCTTTTCTCAGGTCCCATGTCCTCTTTGTACTTTGAAACAAGGTCTCAGTGTGTCGTCCAGGCTGGTCTTGAACTTGTGCCCCCACCTCAGTCTCCAGAATAACTGGGCTGACAGACCTGTATCACCAGGTCTGCCTGTTGTTGCTTTTTGAACATGAATGAGAACCAAATGAATAACTTCGATCATAGTCACTGTGGTAAACTCCACTCACATTTGTGGAATATGTGTTTGTATATGTGTTCATGTGTGTACATGCATGTTGAAGCCAACATGTACTGAGTGTCTTCTCATGCCACCTTTTTGAATTTACTTATTATTTTGTTTGTATTTTCGAGACAGGGTTTCTCTGTGTAGTAGCTCTGGCTGCCCCAGAACTCACTCTGTAGACCAGGCCGGCCTCAGACTCAACAGAGATCCACCTGCCTCTGCCTCCCAAGTGCTGGGATTAAAGGTGTGCGCCACCACCACCCAGCACTAATTGCTTATTTTTATTTTCATTGTCCTGGAACTTGCTATGTAGACCAAGCTTGGCCTCAGACTCAGAGATCCACCTGCCTCTGCCTTCCTCCTCCTCCTCTTTTTTTTTTTTTTTTTTTTTTTTTTTTTAAAACAGAGCCTCTCCCTGAACCTGGAGCTCAGTGATTAGCTAGACTGGCTGGCCTGCAAGCCCTGAGGATAAATCAGTTCCTCATGCTTGTATAGTAAGCTTCTACCCTTGGACCATCCCCTCAGGCTCTAGAAATTTCATTTAGTTTTATTTTGTGAGCACTGGAGTGCCACAGAGGATAAGAGCAAGGCTCTTGAGTTTGTTTCAAAAAAACCTGTTGGGTGGTGGTGGCGCACGCCTTTAATCCCAGCAGCACTCAAGAAGCAGAGGCAGGCAGATCTCTGTGAGTTTGAGGCCAGTCTGGTCTACAAGAGCTAGTTTCCAGGATAGGCTCCAAAAGCTACAGAGTAAACTCTTGTCTCAAAAAAAACAAAGCAAAAAACCCTTAAAATTTTGATTTTTGTTGCAGTGCTAAGGCTAGAACCCAGGGCCTTAAACACAAAATAAGTGTTTTACGCCCAGGACCTTTACTTACTAAAAATATCAAATCCATAAGGTTTATTTTGGGGGTTCATTTTGATAGGAATTCCACAGACATAGTACTACATCTAACTGGTTGCATAGTATGTATGTGATACTGATTTTCCCATTACTGGCAGTGATGGGCTCTACAGCCTGCTAAAGTGGCCTCCTGTTCAGGTACCCACAGAGCTTTTCCTGTCTTTGTTTCTGTGTTCCGCTGTTGAGACAGTATTAACTACATAGCCTCGGCCGGCCCCCGGCTGCCTCTGAACTCAGACCAGGCTGGCCTTAAACACCTGTCAAATCTTCTGCCTCTTGAGTGCTAGGATTATAAGCAGGTGCGAGCCAAAATGCCCAGCTGAGCGGCTTAAAATTTTTTGCATATACTTATCTAGTGTGTAGGCCACAGCCCACTGCAGGAATTGGTTCTCTGCTTCTACCCTGTGGGTTTTGGGTATTGAACTCAGAAGCCAGGCTCAGTAATAGAAAGTTCACAAATACAGTGTTGAACCATCTCATTGCCCCCACACTCTCCACACATGTGTGTGTGTATATGTATGTGTATGTATGTATGAATGAATGACTCAGTTTTTAATTGGAACACAGTATGTAAGTGACCGAATGCCTTTTAAAAGTCTATCTGAAACCTGGTTGAATGCCTTGTCTTCAGAGTTTCTGAACTGCCTGGCGAAATAGCGCACGGGCCTCCACCCACGGGCTTCTGAGAAAGTGCAGCCAAAGAACCTCCCAGGCTTGCAGATCTGCTGCTCTCAGCACGACACCATCCACTGAGTCTGCTCTCTTTTCTCCCCAAGTGCCTCCTTCCCCAGCGGTCCCTCCTCCAGCAGCCCGGGGAGTGCCCCCACCACTGTGCCCGTGCAGATGCCAAAGCCCAGCAGGGTCCAGCAGGCGCTTGCAGGTAAGTGCTCTAACAGACTATGTCCCATGAGGCTTAGTGGGGAGGGCACCCTGTGGGTCCTCAGGGAAGTCCAAAGGGCTCCTTGGGGACCAGTTCCTCTTTGGGGTGAGTGATATACTCTCCTGCCCTGGGGGGTGTCAGGATATCAGGCCTGGTGGATACTTTCCTAGTAGTTCATCCACTTGAACGGTAGTTAGAACATTTCCTTACAGGGCCCTTAAGGGAGACATGAGACCTTTTGGTCTTAGTTAGGTCTTGTGTGTGTGTTTTATGATTTATTATGTATATGTATGTGCCTGAATGTATGTATGTTTACCACCTGAGTGCAGGTTCCTGAAAAGAACAGAAGAGGGCACTGGATTCCCTAGAGCTAGAATCACAGGCAGTTATGTGCGTGCTGGGAAGCAAACCTGAATCCTCTGCAAGAACGGCAGGTGTCTTAACAGCTGAGCTGTCTCTCCAGCCCCTAGGTCTGAGCACTCTGTCTTTTGATCTGTTTTGTGAGTGTGCACGCAGGGGACCCAGAAGACTTCCTCAGGTGGTGCCCTTCGGCACAGTTCACCTCGGTTTTTATGAGTCAGTCTCTCAGTGGCCTGGGACTCTGAGGGTCTCTGGGACTCTAGGCTGCCCGACTCCCTAGCCAGCCAGCTCCATGGGTCTGACTGGGGCTGCCTCCCCAGCTCTGGAATTACAGTTGCTGGGCCTAGCTTTTTTCTGTAGGTTTTGGGCATCAAATTTAGTTCCACATACTTGGCACAGTATTTTTTTTTTTTTAACTAACTGTACCATCTTCCTAACCCTTAGAACATTTTAGAATGAACATTTATTTGTGTGGAGGAGTGGCGGAGGGCATGCCGTGGAGCGTGTACGGAGGTCAGAGAACAGCTTGTAGGAGTCATCTCTTGCCTCTGTCATGTAGTTCCAGGGATCGAACTCAAATCATGAGAGTTTGTGGGAAGCACCTTTTCCACTGAGCCATCTCCCGGCCTCCCACCTGGCTGCATCCTTTTTTTTTTTTAAACAAAATTCATGTAGCCCTGGCTGGTGGCAGCTGACCTTGGACTGATGGATCCTCCTGCCTGCACTTCTCAGGTGACAGAATTGGTCATGTACACTATGCCCCCGTATGAGATCCTAGGGGTAGAACTCAGAGCTCAGTGAATGTTTGGCAAACACCCTACCAGCGGAGCCATATCCCTATCCCTAATTAGATCTTGTTTGGTTTGAGACAGGGGTTCCATGTAGGCCTTAAACTCTTGAGCCTGATGCCTCAGCTCCCTGACGGTTGGGATTATAGTTTCTGTTTTGAGATAGGATCTCAGTATTCATCTTCTTGCCTCAGCCTCCTGAATTCTGTCTGTTTTGAAATCTTTTTCTTTTTTTATACCCAGCTTGTACTGGGGCACAGTGTACCCTTAGCTACTTTGTGATTGGTGTCCTGAGTTAGGCAAGAGCACTGGACAGGGGCGATGGCTGTGGCGTAGGCAGGTGGAGCAGTCCAGCGGTACTGGGTGTGTGGCTGTCCATTTCAGGAGAGCTGTGCGTAGAGGAAGGGTGGATGCCCTTGGCTTTTGTGGAGAGACTGCATAGGATATGAAAAGGCACCTCTGGAGTCCATGAAGCTCTCTGTAACCATGCGTGCTGGTACTTCATAACACCCTCGTTGTTGGAGCCACCAAGGTCCTTTGCCACTTGTGGAGTGTATGCAAGGAAGGCAGGCTGGAGAGAACTCAGCAGTTCAGAGCATTGGTGCTCTTGTAGAGGACCTGAGTATGGTTCCCATGCACCGTGTGCAGTTAACAGCCTTCTGTAACTGCAATTCTAGGGACCCAGTGTCTTAGTCTGACCCCTGCAGGTACCAGGCACACACATGTTACATGTATATGCATGCAGGCAAAACACTCATACACATAAATGGAAATACCTTTTTTTAAAACACTCATTTGATTCTTGGGTATACACACCAAGCAGCTCACACTGCCTCTAAATCGTTCCCAGGGCATCCTTTTGTGTGTATGTACCCAAACATAGACACAAGTAAACCCATAATTAAAAATAGACTTTTTAAATTGTATTTTTGAGGCAGAGTCTCACTATATAGCCCTGGTTGGCCTTGAACTCACAGAAATCTGCTTGCTTTTGCCTCCTTAATACTGCAGTTAAGGGTGTGCACCTTGGCAGAAAAAGACCAAAAATGTGAAGGAAGACAGAACAGTGCAGTGACTCTTGTTCATTACAGCTGCACAGGGGAAGTCAGTGTTTGTAGGGAGCCCCTGCCATTGCACCGGGTGGTTTGACGGTAGGGAAGCCATGTGCAGCCTGGCTCACACCTAGGTAAAATCCGTCTCAGCAGGGTGCGGGAGGAGGTTTGGTTTCAACCATTCGGAAGGAAGAACCTTTCAGCTTGGCATCTGGAGGGGTCATGCGAGATGGGAGAGGGCCACCCTGCCTGTCTCTTAGAGCTGTCACCAAGGCAGATATGAAGGGCGTGGCCCTTGGGTGTTCATGTTTTATCATTCCATAACTTTGAAGTGGGCACTTTTTGTTTTTGAAATAATCTCATGTAGCTTCAGACTCACTGTGTAGCTGAGAATGGCCATGAACTCCCTTTCTTCCTGCCTCCAACTCCCACATGGTGGAATTAGAGGGCTGTATCACCATGCCCACCTTATGGAGCACTGAGGATGGAACTCGGGATGTCGGGCATGCTAGGCCAGCACCCTGCCAGCTGAGCCACGTCCCCGGCCCAGAGGTCACTTCCTTTCTAGACGTCTTCATTCCGATTTAGGGTTTTTGTGTGTGTGACTGGAGTTGTAGGACTGGGCACTGTGTTGGATGGTGAAGGAATATTGAGACTTGGTTCCTGGGGGCTGAATTATCACATTAGTGTTCCAGGAGATGTCTCTGCTCCTCTGTAGACATACCACACCTCCAAGAAAGTGTATTTATTGCCCGGGGTGTAAGGCAGAAAATAGTGGGTCAACAGCATCCTTATCCTTTGGGGCTCATGTGAGGGACTACCAGCTAAAACAAGCCTGAGGGGGTTCAGAAGGCGAGGTGCAAAGGGAAGTAGAGCACCATAGAGAAGCTGAGGTGACAGGGATCTATGTGACTGTCACCCACAGGGTGTGTACAGTGGGGGACACCTGCTCGGTGCCTGCGGTCCGGGGGAAGCATGGCTGTATTAGTGACTTTCCTTGTCACTGGCTAAATACTGACAGGCGCCTCAAGTACAGCGGGCATTTATTTTGGTTTATGGTTCCAGGGGGTGCAGTCCATCTTGGTGGGAATCTCCGCAGCGGGAGTGTGAGGCAGCTGGTCACGTTACATAGAGTCAGGAGGCAGAGAGAGAGCTGAGTGATGCTGCTGCCCGTGGTTATAGTGGGCCTTCCACCGTAGTTACCCTAATCTGAATGCTCCTCTCAGACTTGGTTTGTCTATCGGGTGATTTCAGGTCATGTCAGGTTGAGAGTATTAATGTCACAAGTCCATCTGTCAACTTGACACCCAAGCAGGGTGCCGGTGGGGGCCCCATTTTAGTCCGTAGGTCATTGCAAAGTATTGGGGTTCTCTGAAGGAGAGCTAATCCATCCCTATTCATCTTTCTGCCACTTACACCCCTCGTCCCTCTGTTACACGGCCCCTTTTCCTGTGGGAACTGCCCGGGAATGTGTTTGGAATGGGGTTTTCCTTGAGGTGACCCATGCTGGTGGCTCAGTCACCAGCGGTGTGTGCTTGGTGCCTCCTAGTGAGAGGCCACCACGTGCTCCCCAGCTGCCTCCGCCATGCTGCCCAGGCTGTTGCTGGCCTCTGCTTCTGTCCCCAGTGTGGCTTGTGGCCTACCTGAGAACCGTGGCCCTGGCTGCCCCACAGCCCTTCTGCAACACCTCCGGTGCAGGTGGCGCTCTCTAGTTCTTCCTGTCCTGGAAAGGAATGGCAGGTGGGAGGATTGCCCGGCCCTGGAGGCCTGTGCAGAGAGCCAGCAAAGCTGCTGTCACGGTGGCTAAGAAGCGGGGCGTCACTCTTGGGAGGGGGTGCTTTGGAGCCAGGCTAAGACTCCGAGGACTCGGGTTTCTGTGTGGGTTGACAGTGTGGCAGGGACGAGGACCTCCAGCAAGAGAACATTCTATCCCAGGACGTCTCAGGTTACCAGGGAGAGTGCAGGAGGGGCAGCATCGGAAGAGGGCCCAAGTATGGGCAGTCCTGTGGTTTGGAGACAGTAGCCTGTCCAGTGTCAACGCTGCTGCCTGTTGCAGATTCCTTCTTAGTAGGCGAGGGTGTCCACAGCCGGGGCCCCGGGGTGGCTTCAGTGGGAGCCGCTGTCCCACCTCGGCGGTGCCACTGAGGCTGAGAAAACACCAGACAAGAACTAGGGAGGGAGAGAGGAGGGGAGCAGTAGGGTGCTTTGGTCTCACGGTTTGAGGACATGGTGGGGACAGCAGCCCCAGTTGGAAGCCAGAGAGAGATGAGTGCTTGGCATCCTCCTTCTCCTTTCCCTTCAGTCCAGGCCGCGGCACAGGGGACAGTGTTGCCCACGGTAGAGTGGTCTTCACCTCAGTTAACCCAGGTCATTTGGAGCTGTCTCCCCGTGGTCCTAGAGCCTGTGAAGCTGACATTGTCGGCCATCACCATTACTACCCACACAGTCCAGACAGGCTGGGGACAGCGGTGGACAGCACCTCGCCAGAGGCCTGCCAGGCCTAGTGGCTCCAGCACAGAGTCAAGACAAGACCCCAGGCCCTTGACGCCTGCCCTGCTGGGACTGCCCCTGTTGCCACAGCTTGGCTGCACCTGCCGCACCCCTGTCTCCTCATTCCCTGCGCCCCTTATGGGGAGATGCCACACAGAGGCCTCTGGGCTGTTGTGGTTCTGCTTTCCTAAAGTCATTGTGTCCTCCCATCCCCTCCCCGCATGCTGTGGGCGCAGGCTCGGCAGTGGCCTGTGTAGACTCCTAGGGAACTTGGGGTCAGGCCTGGATTGCTGATTCCCAGTCTTGATGGCGTTCACAGGGTCACCGCTTCACTCCCAGCAGGGTCATGGACACCGAGTGTGGAGTGCCTCCTTCTAACGTTTGTCCCCTCTGCATGTCTGATCTCGCACCCGTGTAGGCATGACGAGTGTGCTGTCAGCCATTGGACTCCCTGTGTGTCTTAGCCGCGCACCCCGGCCCACCGGCCCTCCTGCCTCCCGTCCGGCCTCTAAAGGTCACAGCTCAGTTAAGAGGCTGAGGAAAATGTCCGTGAAAGGTAGTTCCGGTTCACACACACTCTCTGGCCCTGCTCAGCTTCCTCCAATTCTTGCTGCCTGGACTCTTCTTTGCCCTCCATGGCCCCTCTACTTCCTCACCTATTCCCCCTGCCCTCATCTGCAGCAGAGGTGGCTACCGGCATTTTTCTGACTCAGTATAGGGTTACGGGCTTGTTACTGAGGACGCGTAACCGCGGTGTTGACCTGGCTGCCGATAGATCGTGGTACTGCTGTCTCTTCTGGGAGCCTCACTGACCTTGAACCTCGGTCTTGCTGCCACCTCCTAAGCATTGGTGTTATAGGCGTCCACCATGCCCAGTTCATGTAGCATTGGGTGTGGAACCCAGGGAGGGCTTCAAGCATGCTAGGCAAGCAATCTACCAACTGAGCCAAAAGCCCCAGCTCTCTGCACACACTTGTAACCTGCTTCTGTAGAGACAGATTTGTGGACAGGGCGGGCTGGCAGCTTCTCAGCACACCCAGTTTGTGATGAACACAAACACTTGGCAGTCCCTCTGGCCCTCTTGGGTGTACGTGACTCTCGTGGGATTAATTGTGGCTGACCACTTTGAGAAATGCCGGTAACTGAAGCTCAGCTCTGGAAGGCTGTGTGGGCGAGCGGGCAGCAGGATGCTTAGCTGGTTCTGAGCAGCGGTAGGCCCCGAGGTTACCTGGATGCTGGTCTGTGTAGCCGCAGGCTTCCCGGTCTCCTGTTTTTGAGTCGAGCTGCACTCAGTGCTGCCTCAGTGAGCCGTGCCTGACTCACCGGACCCCAGATCTAGGGGAGTCCTACCTGTGTGGCAGCGGCAGGACTGTTGCTCTTTTTGTCTGGTTTTCTTGCCAGTGGCCAGAGTGTGAGTGCTTTGCAGGGATTGTGAGGTGTGTGTGTGTCTGTGTAGGTGTTTAGTGAGTCACAGGGCAGGCATATATGGGATGTACGTGGTACCCTCTGCTGGTTTCTACTTGTCCACGAGCTGACAGCTGACACTTCCTGGGTCTCTGAAGTGGTAGGATTTGATCACTGCACATGAACAATAATCAAACCCCACATCCCCTGTTTCCAGCTTCTACACTAAGCCACCTCTTCCTGTGGCTGTCACCCATTTCTCTGGTCTGGAAGGGTCCTATGGTCCAGCTCTCAGATATGAATCTTTGCAGCCATAGGCTGAAGGCTGCAAGATGGCCTCAAACAGGATCCCCACTGTGACTTTAGACTGGACAGTGGGGCCCTTGGCTGGGAGCCGCTTCAGGGCTGCATTGTTCTCCCTGGTCCTTCGTCTGCCCCCTCTGTCCCGACTCCTGCTGCTTGGAGACTTCTGGGCCCTGGTGTAGGGCTCCCCCCAGCTTCACACACTCATGCACAGCCAGCCATGGTCACTTCCAGGATCACTCGGCTTCAGAGCTCAGTGGGCGTGAGCCCAGATCCTCCAGCCCCAAGGAGGGAAGGGGTGTAATGTGTTAGACAGCATTTTCAGTGCACACAGATGCTCACATTGCCCCACTCCATACCCACTAGACTCAAAACTACCCCTCTCCTGAAATCTCCGTGTGGGGTGCTGACAGTTGGGCAGGCGGACCCCTGGGATCTGCGGAGGGTGCTTTGTTCCCAGAGCTGCTCTTTGACTCTTCTCGGTGGCTCTCTGGGGGCTGTGCCTCAGGGGTGGGCTGCTCTGTTGCGGACCCTCTGCCCCCCAGCAGGCGGCCGGGGTTGGGCGTCAGCATCCTGTGCCTGCACTGGAGGCTGCCCTGTCCTTTGAGCTAACTTTCCTGACTCAGCCCTGCTAACGTTTCCTCCTCGCAGCTGGGACTCCTGCCTGCTCCCTTCCTCAGCATTGCTCTCCCCACCTTGCCTGCCCGGACAGCACTCACATCTTGCTCTCTTCCAGAAGGGGCGTCTAAGCCCGAGCCGGAGCACGTGATCAAAAAGTACACTGAGGAGCTAAGGATGGCCCCCGATGAGGTATGTGTCCTGGGAGGAGGGCCCCAACGCTGCACTCCAGGACCTGGGGCTGGCTCCAGCCTTCCATCTTGGATAGACATTACCAAGATGAGGTGGCCAGAGCTCATTCTCACCCCGTGGCTAAGCTGAAGTCCTGAGCAGTGAGCTTTCTCTTCAGTCTGTGGGGCAGGCATGACTGACTCCGCTCAGGCCTGCTTTGTGAAGGAACAAGGTGGCCTTGTCCAAGGGACACCCTTTCCTCTCTGGCTCTTGTCTCTGGTAAGAACCATGGGTTGCCCTTTTGGCCTCATGGCCTGTGTTTTTTGGTCAGCCCTTCAAGACATAGATGAGAAGTGGCTCTGTGGTCCCCTGCCCTGGAACAGTGACTGAGATGATGGCCTAGTGTTCCCTTCTGACAGAGCCAGGGCTCCTCCCTCACCCCTGCACTGGCGTACTGTGGCCCAGTACTGGCACGTGAATGCTGTGTGTGGAAGGCGTGCCAGGGACGAGCGTGCGCTGTGTGCCTTCCCTGCAGGACTGCATCATCTGCATGGAGAAGCTGTCTGTGACTTCCGGGTACAGTGACGTGACTGCCAGCAGGAGCCTCGGGCCCATGGCTGTGGGCCGCCTCACCAAGTGCAGCCATGCCTTCCACCTGCTGTGCCTGCTGGCCATGTACTGCAATGGGAACAAGGTACCGCAGCTGGGGGACTGCGCGGACCTGACCTCTGGGTGTGCTGTCGCATACCTGGGGTCTCAGCACTCAGGAGGCCGAGGCAGCAGGAGCGTACGTTCTAGCCCAGCCTGAGCTAGAGAGACCCTGTCTCAAGAAAACAAAACCAAAAAGTAGCCTAAGATATCTTTGGTGCTGGTACAGCAGCAGGCTGAAAGGCAGATGCTGAGCTGCGAGATTGAAAAGTGTGGGCTCACTCCTGATTAAACAGATAAGGGCTGGGGCCTGGGCTATAGCTCTGTGATAGAGCCCCTGCCTAGAATCCCCCAGTGAGGGGCTGGGGTGTGGCTCGGTGATAGAGCCCCTGCCTAGAATCCCCCAGTGAGGGGCTGGGGTGTGGCTCAGTGGTAGAGCCCCTGCCTAGAATGACTCCTCCAGCTTGCCTCAGGGAGGGATCCTAGGCTCCTCTGACCATTAGGACTATATCCTCTACCCGCTTTCCCTGCCTTCTGTCTTCCTATGACAGTCCTGAGTAGTCAGCCATGTGCAGATGAAAACGCTCAGGGCACCGTGCATGGACACCTGCCTTCCCTGCACTTAGGAGGTTGATGTCAAGGGCTCAGGAGTGCCAGGGCTGCGTAAGATCCTTCCTCAAAGAGGGCAAGTAAAATAGCTCAGCAGGTAAAGGAGCTTTCTGTAAAGTCTGAGTCCATGTAAAGGTGGCAGGAGAAGCCAACTCCGTAAGGTTGTCTTCTTGACCTTCAGATGTGTGTGCATACACAGAAATACACATTAATAAAGAATTAGCTAAATAAAAACAAGAAGCTTAGGACTCTGTCTAGGGTCCTAACCCACTCCTGACTGCAGGTTCCATGCCCCTTCTCACAGTTAACGCAGCTGCTATCCTGTGGAGTCAGGGGTAGGAAGGTGGGAGGGGACCAAGTCACACAGTAGTCATTGATGCTGGTGTCTTTGTGCACTTCGTGACAGCCATGTGCAGGGAAGTCTGTGACGGTGACTAAGTGGAGACTTGACCCTCATTTTCCTACCATGTGCCCGTCTCCCGGTATCTTACCAGTTGAATGAGAATCGGGTTTGTGGTGCGCAGTTCAGCCTCTGTAGTGAGGAGAGGCTCTGTGGGGTCTGGCCCCCTCTGCCGTCTGGACATGACTGTTGAAGTGTGCTGGGAGCTGCTAGCTCAGGCTGTCACATCCTCTTCTCCAGGACGGGAGTCTGCAGTGTCCATCTTGCAAAGCCATCTATGGGGAGAAGACGGGAACACAGCCGACGGGAAAGATGGAGGTATTCAGGTACCATACGTCTCTCCCAGGCCATGAAGACTGCGGGACTATACTCATTGTTTACAACATCCAGCACGGCATCCAGGTGAGGGCCAGCCCCCCACCAGGGACCTGGCCAGGTCACCGATCCTGAGCTCCCCTCTTCCGCCCACTGTGCTCTCCGCATCCACACCCAGAATAGGGGTCAGGATGGTCCTGCCTGGAGGAGTGCTGGGGGTTGGGAAGGCCGTCCACAGGAGGAGACGTCTGGGCTGAAGAGCATGGCGCGCTCTGTGGGGCTCGCGTGTGCGGGTGGAAGGCTGAAGAGCAGCCTTGCTCAAAGGCCCAGCACTGAGCTCTGGGGTTCATGGAGAAAGGCAGGAGAAGCCGGAATGTCCACCCTGCCCTTGGCAGAGTTCACAGTGTCCTTAGGAAAGAGCAGGTTGCCAGGCCATCGGGTGGTGCAGGTGACAGACAGGTGGTCATGGCTGGGAGACCCCACTGACTTTGAGTGTTGGCACAGGAGTGGACCAAGTTTGGCAGGCTAGGCTGTGGACAGGGCTTCCACGTCACGTGAGCTGCAGCCTGCCACAGTTCTGCCACCAAGTTGTCTGCTTTCCTTTCACAGGGTCCTGAGCACCCCAGCCCTGGGAAACCATTCACAGCCCGAGGCTTTCCCCGGCAGTGCTATTTGCCGGATAATCCTCAAGGCCGCAAGGTAAGTCCCACCCCCACCCTGTTTCCCTCACCAGGGACCCACGTGTATTAGAGAGATGTGACCTGGCCCTTCCAGCAGCTCCATAGCAGAGAGCTGGGGTTCATGCTGGGTCAGGATAGTGAGCAGCCACAGGACAGACTAGGGACACCCGCCAGCCTGGGACCTCAGCAAGGACTTGGAGGGTAGGAAGAAACATCCAGATCCACAGAAAAACTGATTTGGAAGTGGGCCTTGGGAAGGGCAGGGCCCAAACCACCAGGGTGAGAAAGCTCCAGGCTGCTACAGATCAGGCACTCTGAAGCTACAGTATGTTGGGGTGTGGCTCGGTTGGTAGCAGGCTTGCCTGGTGTGTGAGAGCCCTGGGTTCAGTCCCCAGCTCCCCATGAACCGAGCACAGTGGCACTTGGTGGGTGGAGTCCAGGCCATCCTGGGCTGCATAGTGAGACCCAATCCCGCCTCTAAACCTAAAACACCACACTCACCTGGCTCCTGGGTGATGGTGCACTGGGCTCTGTTTATGTTTTTCTTTTATTTGGGGGTGTGGGGCTGGGAGGGCCATGCTGCGGCTTTCATGCAGAAATCGGGAGCTGGCTCTGGAGTTCCTTCTTTCCCTCTCCGTTAGGTCCTGAGCGTCAAGCTCAGGTCACCAGGCTTGTGTCGCCCACCGCCGTCTTGCTAGCCTTTATCTCGGCCAGGCTCTACCACCGAGTCTCACTCCTTGCCCCAGACGATAGTGGAGGCCATGATGAGGGCAGGAAGCCTGCAGAAGTGAGGGAGGCAGCTGGTCCAGTCAGATTTGGAGGGAAGGCCACCTCGAGAGTGGTACCAGGATGGAGAGGCCTGGGCTGGGTCAGCACTGGTGTGAAGTGCTCCAGAGTGCCCACACGTGCGGGTCGGTGTCTGGGAGTGCATGGGCCAAGGGCAGTGCGGTAGAGCAGAGCCCCGGTGGCTGTCAAAGGGCCTCCTTCCACTCTCCTGGGCAGGTCTTGGAGCTCCTGAAGGTGGCCTGGAAGAGACGGCTCATCTTTACCGTGGGGACATCCAGTACAACCGGTGAGACAGACACGGTAGTGTGGAACGAGATCCACCACAAGACCGAGATGGACCGGAACCTGACAGGCCACGGCTATCCAGACCCCAACTACCTGCAGAACGTGCTGGCTGAGCTGGCTGCCCAGGGAGTCACCGAGGACTGCCTGGAGCAGCAGTGACCCCTTGGGCCTGCCTCTGTCGACCGCCCCAATGCCCCCTGGGTGGGTGGGCAGGAAGGTGTGCCTTTGTCGAGAGGCAAGAATGTTTGTTGGGGTGCAGGATATATCCCCTCCTGAAGCTGGGGCTCCTCCCTGCCTCTCCTGCCACCCTCCTGTCTGGGCTGGGGTCTGCCTATTGTGGAGGCTTAAGCTGGAGCTACCTCAGTGCACAGACGGGAAGGGGCCCTTCCAGCCTCGGGTGGGCTGTGACCCAAGGGGTGAGCAGGGCCTACACCTCTCAGCTTTTGGCCAGCTTTTCATACCTCAAAAAAAAAAAAATTTTTTTTTTTTGCAGTAAAGACCCTACAGCCAACGTGTATCTGTGTAGAAGTGCACGCGCCCGTGTGTGTGTGTGTGTGTGTGTGTGTGTGTGTGTGTGTGTGTGATATGTCCCTTCATATGGCACACTTAGCTTGGTGTGCGGAGCAGGAAGCCACCTAGGAAGCAAGGACAAAGACTGCTAAGCTCAGCAGTGAGACTCTGGTCTTGCTGTGTGGTCCCCGCAGCCACCCTCACCCTTACCATACAGCCTCCCTTACAGAGTGCTGTCTCCCTGCTTCCCAGTCAAGAGGATGCTCAGAAGCACAGTGGCCAGCAAGGACCTTCGGGCACCGTCCTCTAAGGCCCTGGTCATTGAGATCGGGTCTCACTATAAACCATATAATCCTCCTGCCTCAGCCTCCTTAGTCCTGGGATTCAGGTGTACACCACCACACCGGCAGGTTCCTACATTTCCCTTATTTGGTCATTTTCACTTCCTGTTACCCTTTCATTCCACCTCTCCCTGTTCTATTTTCTCATTTCTGTGAGCTCCCGAATTCTAGTAGAGTTGCTTGCACCAACATGGGAGGGGAGGATTTGCAGGAACATGGGCTGTACCGTGGGGGGAGGAGCGACTCCCTCTCCCCTGGCACTGGCTGTACTGCTGGAGGGAAGTGGCTCCCTCTCCTAGCAGTCACTGCCTGCAGCTCCTCAGGTGGGCAGGGAGCCTCATTCACCTTTCCCTGTCCACGATGGAGTGTTGCTAGGTAACCACAGCTGCTGTGACTTCATGTGTCCAGGAGAAAGCATTTCAGTGAGCTCCCC
This sequence comes from Alexandromys fortis, assembly GCF_014885135.2. Lineage (NCBI taxonomy): Eukaryota > Metazoa > Chordata > Mammalia > Rodentia > Cricetidae > Alexandromys > Alexandromys fortis. The sequence continues at coordinate 67,102 of NW_026068163.1, forward strand.
CCAACCTCTGGCTCTTACGCTCTTTCTTCCCCCTCTTCCTCTTCTGCTTGTAAAAGAACATTTTCATGTGATTTTAAAAGTGTCATGAGCCCAAGGCTCCAGTAAGTCAGTCCTGGGGACTAGGTCACTGCTTACCTTGGCAGAGCCTCTAAGTTGGCTGCACTCTAGACCACATTTGTGACTCACTCTGCCTCAGGACGGCAGTTGGACGGCCTCCCATATAAAGTCTTAGAGCTTTGCCACCGATGGACAGCGAGGTCCAGGGAGACGATGCCACAGATCACACCTGCTGAGGGAGCGTATCCAGAGTAGGGATTGTTGGAACGTAGCAGCAGAAAAATGAACGGACAGGGCCTAGTGACATGGCTTAGCAGTGAAGTGTGCATAGCGTGCTTGCAGAAAACTGGAGTCCCGTTCCCAGCGCTCACACTTGGTGACTCACGGCTGCCTGTAACTCCAGCCCCAGGGCTGCTGAAGCCTCTGACATCCACGCGCACATACCCACACAGTCACGGACTAGAGGCATGACTCAGTGGTAAAGCACCTAGCTAATTTGCATGAGGGTTTTTTTTTTCCCCCAATCCCACAGTGGACATAAGAACATGTCCAGAGTGGGGTAAATGACTGGGGTACCCAAAACAGTGCTGTGTGATTGATTGATGGGCAGTGCAACTCAGGACCAAGAGATGCATGCGAAGACACTGGAGCCCCCCAGAGGACGGGGCAGGGAAGTCTCCACCAACTCAAGGACATAGAATAAGTTATGTCAAAAACATAAAATCAAATAATCAGAAGTAACTGCTGAAGTACTGGGTGGGGGAACTGGCCACTTACCCGTTGCTGGGCATGCAAAATTGTCTCACTTTAGGCAACAGTTCCTCAGAAACAGTGACCACGTGACTGTGAGTTTCATTCCCGGGGGTATTTTACCGGAACATGCCCACACAACGAAGTTATATGCAAATTATGTGTAGCAATGTTCCTAACAGGCAAAAAGTTGGAACACCCCAAATCCTCAGCTGCCCGTAAGAAACAAGTCTGGTATTTGTATGTGACAGGATTGTCACCCTAAAAAGGGGATGAAGCACTCAGTGTGTGAGCCCTACAAAGATGCCAGATAGAGAACCCAGGCAACATGGGGTGGCTTGTAGGCCGGAGGACCCTGAATCCCAAGGCCAGCCTGGGTGTCCTGGACTTTTTGGTGGTCGTTGTTTTTTTTGTTTGTTTTGTCAAATTGTCAATTTGCTAGATACATTTGGGAAGAGGGAAACTCAGTTGAAAAAAAATCACCCCCACCAGGTTAACCTGTGGGAAATCGAGGAGGGCATTTTCTTGATTCATGACCCATGTGAAAGGACCTAGCCCATTGTGGGCAGTGTTCCTGGGCAGGTGGTCAGGGATTGTATAAGAAAACATAAGCTAAGGGCTGGAGAGATGGCTCAGCAGTTAAGGGCATTGCCTGCTCTTCCAAAGGTCCTGAGTTCAATTCCCGGCAACCACATGGTAGCTCACAACCATCTGTAATGAGGTCTGGTGCCCTCTTCTGACTTGCTACATAATAAATAAAAAATAAAAATAATAAAAAAACACAAAAGCAAGCTGAGCCATTCAGCAAACAAGCCAGTAAGCAGCATTCCTCCATGGCCTCTGCTTTGAGTTCCCTGCCTTGAGTTCCCACCCTGACCTCTCAGTGATGGGGTGTAACCTGAGGGCTGTAAGCTGAAACAAACCCTTTCCTTCCCAGGTGCTTCTGGTTACAGTGTTTTATCACAGCAATAGAAACCTTAATTAAGATACTGAGTAACTCCGGGCGTGGTGGTGCGCGCCTTTCATCTTGGGAAGCCGAGGCAAGCAGATCTCTGTGAGTTCAAGGCCAGCCTGGTCTACAGACTCAGTTCCAGGACAGCCAGGGCCTAAAAAAAATACTGAGTATCATAGACCTATCTCAGAAAAGGGGGCTTGCAAGATGGCTCTGGATAGGTGCACGTGGCTCCAAGCCTGATGACCCTAGTTCTGTCTCCAGGTCCCACATTGTGGAAAGAGAGGAACTACTTGAAGCTGACCTCTGGCCACACGCACACCATGGCACAAACCCCTCCTCTTACACACAGAAATAAATGTAATGAACAATGAATAAGAATAAATTCAACACTAGCCAGGCCTGGTTGCACAGGCCCACCAGCTCTATGTGTCACAGGCTGAGGCAGGAGAATTGTAAATTCAAGGCTGTGCTTTGGTTACAGTGAGATCATGTTGACAGAGGTTTCTGTCCCACCAGGTCCCGTAGCTGTTTAGTCCCCAAAAAACACACAGAGGTCTACATTAATTATAAACTGGTTGGCCTAGTAGCTCAGGCTTCTTATTAACTCTTATATTAGCTCATGATTCTTGTTTGTGTTAGCCGTGTGGCTTGGTACCTTTTATCAGGGAGGCATTTTCATCTTGCTTCCTCTGTGTCTGGATGACAACTACCACTGCAGACTGCACCTTTCCTCTTCCCAGAATTCTCCTCTCCTGGTTGCCCTGCCTATATTTCCTGCCTGGCTACTGGCCAATTAGCATTTTATTAAAAACAATACAAGTGACAGGGTACAAGACCATTGTCCCACAGAAAGATCAGGAACTGTCTCTAGCTTTTGAGACCCTGTTCCTCAGGCTGGATTGTCTTGCCCAGCCATAATACAAGCGGAGGTGCTTAGTCTCACTGCAACTTGATATGCCCTGCTTTGTTGATACTCCTGGGAGACCTGCCCTTTCCTAAACAGAAATGGAGGAGAAGTGGATTGGGGAGGGGGTTCTGCAGAGGAGAGATGGGGAAGAAGCTGGGAGGAGAGGAAGAAGGGGAAACTTTGGTCGGGATGGATAAAAAGAATACATAGAATGTGGGCTGGGGTGCAGCTCAGTTAGTGGAGTGTTTGCTCAGCATGCACAAAGCCCTGGGTTCCATCCCAGCACTGTGTAGACCAGAAGCTGCGGTGCCCACCTGTGACCCCAGCAGCTGGGAAGTGAAGGCAGGAGCATCATCACCTTCTGTTACACGGTGAGTCCAAGGCCAGCCTGGACCACATGAGACTGTCTCAAAAATAAATGGACCGGGTGGTAGTGGCACACACCCTTGATCCCAGAATTTAGCAGGCAGAGGCAAGCGAATCTGTGAGTTCGAGGCCAGTCTGGTCTACAATGCGAGTTCCAGGACATTCAAGGCTACACAGAGAAACCTTGTCTCAGGAAACCTAAATTAATAAATAAAACAATTTTAAAACCGCATAGAATGAGACTCAAAGGGTTTGCATAAGTGAAAAGTTTGATTTGTTCTGTCCTTTCAGAGGTCAAAGTCTTCTCCTGGAGAAGGACGTGGAGGTTCAGAGCTGGGGAAGATGTGGCTCCTTGGGGCAGAGGCTACACAGAGGGCAGCAGTGTCCCGGAGCTGCTTGGGGCTGGTCAGGGCCAGCCTACCCTAGGCTTGCTCCCTGCTCCTCACTTCCTGGGTGGGGATGGATGGTCAGAGGGTGGCTCCTGGCACCCAGGGTTCAGGAATCTCAGGCATGTGGTTCTGGGCCCAGATTGGGGGGAGCAAGGAATTAGGTGGTACCACAATCTAGACAGCTAGTCAGCTCAGGGGTGGGGGAGCCTAAAGGTCATGTGAAGGCCGGTCCTAAATGGCCCCTCTCCTGTAGTTCTGGCGTGGAGCCCCATACAGGAGCCCACCTAGCCCCTCCCTGTGATGGGCTGGACCCGCTGGGAGTGAGAAGGGGTGAATTCATATTTTCAAGTTTTTCCTGCTCTCCTGGCAGCCCAAGGAAGCAGCAGCTGTAGGCCAGAGGTATTGGAGGTGGGGAGTAGCAGGACCAGCCCCTGAGCCTGCCTCTGCTGTCTGTAAGTGCTGTGACAGCCATGGGGCTCACCAGGAGGCCGCCTCAGCCTCAGCCTCTGCTCCTGCTGCTGCTGTGGCTGTCCCGAAGCCTGAGTCTAGGTAAGTGGAACTCCCGCAATGGATGCCTTTGGACCTGGGGTACCTGAAACCCATCCCACCTCCTGAGCTGGGAGAACAGGTTGGGGAAGGGGAGGCCCACAGAACTGCCATGTCTAGCTTGCTTTTCACCTTTGTTCCCCGTGGCCACAGACCTGATTCCCTATGAGCCGCAGATAACAGCCTGGGACCTGGAAGGGAAGGTCACAGCCACCACCTTCTGTCTGGAGCAGCCTCGGTGCGTCTTTGATGAGCGTGCCTTAGCCAATGACACCATCTGGCTGGTGGTGGCTTTCAACAATGGTGTGTGGTGAGGACCCAGAGCCTTGGGGGAAGGGGCATAGGCTGAGAGGGGCTGTTCGGGGCACCTGAAGGATGGCAGTGTTGACTTGGTCTCTGATGTAAACATCAGGATTGGAGACTGGCCAGGTATGTTCCAGGTGGGTAAACCAGTGGGTAAAGCCCTCCAGGGACAGTCCTCTCTCTGTCTCTGTCTCTGTCTCTCTGTCTCTCTGTCTCTCTGTCTCTCTCTCTTCTCTCTCTCTCTCTCTCTCTCTCTCTCTCTCTCTCTCTCTCTCTCTCGGCAGGGTCTGATCTTGTTTCTGCCCAGTTCACGTTGTACTGAGGACAGAGGCCAGGGTTTATATACTGTAAGGCAGGTACTCTACCAACTGAGTGTTAGATCACAGCGTGTCCCTTTGAGACACTGGGTCCCCCTAGGACAGTGGTTCTCAACCTTGCTAGTGCTGCAACCCTTTAATACAGTTCCTCATACTGTGGTGACCCCCAACCATAAAATTATTTTCATTGCTGTTGCAGAATTGTAATTTTGCTAGTGTTAGGAATCGCAATGTAAATGTCTGATATGCAGCGCTGATACGCGACCTCTGTGAAAGGGGCATTCAACCCCCATGTTGAGACACTTCTCTAAAATAATCCCGTCTCGCTAAAATAATCCCGCCTCTCTAAAATAACCTCACCTCTCTAAAATAATCCTGCCTCTCTAAAATAATCCCATCATGTCACCTGGAGAAACCAGGCATGCCTCAGAAGATCGTCTCCTGGGACAGAAGAAGCCATTGGCCGCTCTCTAGTTTTATATATGTGTTGGTTCAGGGGTGTTCACATGGAATACGGAGGACAGCTTGAGGGAGTCAGTGCTCTCCTTCCACCACATGGGTCCCGGGGCTCAAACTCAGGTCGTCAGGTTTGGCAGCAAGCCCCTTTAGCACCGAACCATCTCGCCACCCTTCTGTATTAGTATACTTAACACAGCTATGAAGACAGCCCCTGCTCTTGCCTCTCTCTGACCCTTTTTCCTCCAGCCTCCAGGGACTTCCAGAACCCACAGACCTCTGCTATAATCCCGACCTCACCACAGCTACTGACTGACGGCTACTATATGACATTACCCCTGTCCCTGGGTCAGCTGCCCTGTGAGGGTCTGGCAAGTGGCAGTGGAGGTGTCCGTGTGCTTCGAGTCGGCAATGACTTCGGCTGTTACCAGAAGTCCTATTGCAATGCTCCTCTCCCCAGCCAGGGGCCATACAGGTGCGTCGTTGGAGCCCCTGCCCTGGGGTTGGGTGTTCTCAGGAAGGGAGATGGAACTTCTTAGACCCTGCCCCTCCAGGGCCTTCTCCTGAATGCCCGCTAGTCACAGCTTCTCCCCGGGCTAGCTGTACTTGACCTTCTTTGCATAGCGGGTCATCAAAATGGCCTTTCCGTGCCTTGATCACAGTGGCACCTCCACACTCTGGAGGCAGAGGCAGGAGGATCGGAGTTCAATGCCAGCTGCAGCCACATGAGTTTGAGGCAAGCAGCTCCATAAGACCGGGTTAAAAGATCGTCAGGCTGGGGGTGGAACGCAGTTGCTAGCATTCATTTTGCAAGCATGCAGTCCTGGGTTCCATTCCAGCACTCCACAAACTAGGAGTGGGGGTACATGTTTGTAATCCCAGCACTCGAGGTGAGAAGATAGGAAAGCCAGGAGTGGAGGCTATTCTCGGCTGTATATTGAATTCTAAGTTAGCCTGGGCTACATGAGACTCAATCTCAAAAAAAAAAAAAAAAAAAAAAAAAAAAAAAAAAAAAAAAAAAAAAAAAAAAAAAAAAAAAAAAAAAAAAAAAAAAAAAAAAAAAAAAAAAAAAAAAAAAAAAAAGAAAAGGAAAGGGAAGAAAAAGAAAGAAGAAAAAGAAAAGAGAGTCCTTCCCAAATGTGTCCTAGGAGGGGAAGGCAGGTTTAAGGATGAGACCACTATTTTGGTCATAAACAGTTCTGACAGAATGCATGACTTCCCAACCCATAGTACAGATGAAGAAACTGAGGCCTGTTGTGCTAGAGTTCAAACACAGTTCTCTTCAGTGTCCATCCTGAGATGAAGATCTCAGGTGTCCTCAGAGACTCAGCAGTGGGAGTCTAGAATGCAGGACACAGTCTCAGGAGATGGCATCTGTCTGTCCAGCCTCCCTCTGCTCCATCACGGATGCTGGCTATTGCGTCTTTCTCTCAGCTGCTCCACTGTCCACTTCCCGTCAGCTCCAGTGCTGGCTTCCTTCCATCTCCTCTGCTGGCCCCACCGTGCTCTCTCCCCAGAGCTTCCACCCATGAAAGAGAGCATCATGCCAAGTCCTCCCACTCCAGGCCCTGACCACACCCCAGTCCCACCCTTGTGCCTTTGCCAGGACTCTTAATTTGAGGGCATGCTTTCTTCTCACTTGGGTGGCTCCCATAGACTCCAGAGATCAGTAATGCTATCTTGTTGTACTGGTATTGAGCCTAAGAGTTTGTGTATTCTAGTCAGGTGCTCTCCCACTGATCCACACCCCAGCCCCTCACTGGGGGATTCTAGGCAGGGGCTCTACCACTGAGCTGAATCCGCAACACATTTTCACCTTTGATTTTTGAGACAAGGTCTTGCAGTGTAGCCAGGCAGTCACTGAACTTAGGAATCTCTTTCCACAACCTACAGAGTACCTGGGATATCAGGCCTGTGCCACCATGAGACATTCAAGTCTTCCTTTTGTCCCCATTGCTTTGCTGTCTCCAGGGTGAAATTCCTCCTGATGGATGCCAGTGGTCCACCCAAGGCTGAGACGAAGTGGTCCAATCCCATTTATCTGCATCAAGGTACTGCTGGGGTGAGGGATCTAAGACTGACTCAACCCCTGCCCGAACCTCATGCTGTAGAGTGGGGCCTGGGTCAGATCCATCACAACGGCACCAAAACTTTGGTTTTGTTTCCAGTACTAGACATTGAATCTTATCTGTGCCAGGGAAGCGTTGTACCACAAAGCCATGGCCCTACCCCCTCACTGGGGGATTCTAAGCAGGGGTTCTACCACTGAGCCACACCCCAGCCCCTCACTGGGGGATTCTAGGCAGGGGCTCTACCACTGAGCCACACCCCAGCCCCTCACTGGGGGATTCTAGGCAGGGGCTCTACCACTGAAGTACATTCCCAACCATCTTTTTACTTTATATATTAAGGTAGGGTCTGAGAGTTGCCCAAGCTGGCTCTGACTCTCCTCTGTAGCCCAGGATGGCCTGTACTTGAGATCCCCTGCCTCATTTTTCCAGGCAGCTGAGCTTACAGATGTGCACCACTAATCCCATCTCATCATCTACCACCCCTTGCTTAATTGCCCAGTCTCTGCCTCATCAGCCCCAGGTCCTCTCCGCTGCACACAGGGAGAAGGGCCCAATGCCATCTTCCATGTAGTAGCCAGTGTTGGGGGTGGCTGTTGCCTCAGAGGCAGGCTTCCAACGCGATTGTGTGGGGTGACAAATTACTGTCATCTGAAGGCCTTCAGTGCCTTCAGAGGTAGGGACCAACATGGTGACGAGGTGAGTCCTGAATCTGGCTGCTGCATGTGGACAGTGGTGGGGAACTGGAGGGAACAGTCTAGAAGGCAAACTCAGTGTAGAAGAGGTTGGAACAATGGCTGACCCAGGTTGGTGGAGATGGACAAGCTCAGGAGACTCTCGGCCAAGCCTTGAAGTGCACTGAACTCGAATGGGGAGGGACAGACAGCCTTGCGGTGGACAGACAGCCTCTGAATGATTCCTACGTGTGCAGGGAAAGCCCCCGATTCCATTGACACGTGGCCCGGTCGGCGGAGTGGCTCCATGATTGTTATGGCTTCCATCCTCTCTGCCCTGGCCGGCCTTCTGCTCCTGGCCTTCCTGGCAGCCTCCACTATGCGATTGTGAGTGATGATACCCTGTGGGTACCTTTTCCACCCGGGACCCCCTCCCTGTCCTGATCCCTAGATCGGGGAAGCCTCTCGGGAATGCAGCGGTCCTGAGCTGGCTGGTGTCCTTCCAGGCTGTGTGGACAGGGTTTCCACTCTGCATCTGTTGCCTGGGTGACAGTAACTCACCCGAAGACAGGGTCAGGGCTCTTCCCCGGGGGCTTATCCTTTCGGTAACTGCCTCTCCAGCTGTCTCCAAAACAGAGGGAAGGGAGACCAGGGAGGTGGTTTAGTAAGAACAGGGCTCACTGCACAAACAGGGACCCAAGTTCAGAGCCCCAGCCCTGCCTGCAATCCAGATGTGGCTGTGCATGTCTGTAACTTAACCCAGGGAGATGGGTCCCTAGACCCTGTGGCCAGCCAGTCTTTAAGGGGTTCAGGTTGTCAGGATGGCTCAGTGGGTAAAGTCTCTCGCCACCACCAAGCTTGATGGCCTGAGTTTGGTCTCTGGCCCCCGCGTTGTGGAAGAAGAGAGCTGAGGCCTGCAAGTTGTCCTTTGACCTCTACAAGCACACACAGTAGTATGTGCATCCCCCAACAGACGTGTTCTGCCTGCTTGTATGCCTGTAGGCCAGAAGAGGGCATCAGATCTCGTTATAGATGGTTGGGAGCCACTGGGTCCTCTGGAAGAGCAGCCAGTGCTCTTAAGCTCTGAGCCATCTCTCCAGTGTCCAGACAATTTAACCCAACTCAACCTCTGGCCTCCACACAGGCAATGCATGTGCACACATACATACCACATACATGTGTACCCATAAGGATAGGTGAGGGGGCAGGCTGAGGGATGAGTATGCTGGGGACAGGATGCAGTTGTCGTGTGGCAGCCTCTGGACGGGGTTGTGATGTGACCCACCTCCTCTCTCTTCTGTCGTGTGCAGCTCCAGCCTGTGGTGGCCCGAGGAAGCCCCCGAGCAGCTCCGGATTGGCTCCTTCATGGGAAAACGCTACATGACACACCATATCCCTCCCAGCGAGGCTGCCACACTGCCGGTGGGCTGTGACCCTAGCCTAGACCCCCTCCCCAGCCTCAGCCCGTAGCCTGGTCTCTGCAGCTTGGGCCTGGGTTGAGGGACAGAGAGCAGGGATACAGGCCCTGTAGGGGGTCTTGCATCTTCCCAGCCCCTCATAGCTGCCTGGCTATTGTATCCTCCTCTTCTGGTTCTGTCCCTCTGTCTGTAAATACATTTGGAGATGGTGGCGGTCAGGTTGGGGTCTGCTTAACTTCCTTCATGTAAGGCTGGAGGAGGTGGTTAGTCCGGAAGTACCACCCTTGTCCCGAGAGCCTGGCGCTTTCTGAGGCCGGGACTCGCCAGTGTAAATGTGTAAATGGCTATCAATGGCAGCTCGGCTCCCTGCCCCAGCCCCTCTACACACAGAGATGGTTCCCACACTCAGCCGCTCACTCCACATCATTTATCGCGCACCTGCTATGCGCCACACACAGTGTTAGACATGGCCTCGGGCAAAGCTGGTTGTGACTTTCGAGGGGTCTGCCTTGCTTTGAATCTCGGACCGACACCTGTCCAGATGTGGGATCTGTTTCTGTTGGGGAGATGACGTGCCCTCAAATTGCCCTCGGGGGGGGGGGGGCTGGAGAGATGGCTCAGAGGTTAAGGCACTGCCTGCTCTTCGGTCTGGTGGCATCCATGCAGATAGAACACTGTATCCATAACAAATAAATAAAAATCTTTTTTAAAAAATTGCCCTCAGGGTCACACTCTTTCAGTTACTATGGGGAGCTCTTTGGGACCACAGAATTCCATCAAAGGAAAAAGCTCTCCGGGACAAAGCCGGTGGTCCCCACTAGCACCGCGCGGGGGCGCCCGTGTGCTGTAGCCACGTGGCAGCAGGGCCGGCGCATGCGCCCCTGTGAACCTCTTCATCGCCTGCCTGCACCATCCACTCAGGCAGGGGTCAGGGAAGCAAGCATTTCCAGCCTCAGCCTGGTCAAGCCCGCAGAGCTCTCCCGTTCTCTTCGATGGCGACACCTGAGGCTCATTGACTTGCCTGCCCACACTGTCCAGCCACCCCACCCCTTGTACCCCATGTCCCGTTGGGCCTGTCTGATTAAGCTCTTTGGAAGTTAATAAATGTTCCGGTGGCAGGAGTGTTGCCCACACCGACTCTACGGCGGGAGCGTGCAACGTGTGGACCCTTTGATCGCCATCAGCTTGTGCTTTTGGAGCCACAAAGAGACCCACTCACAGTTCAGGATCAAGTGGCCACGGCGACCCTCCCTCCTGGCACACGCCTCAGTGGCAGGTCTTTATCAAGCCAGTGAACCCCTGGGTCTGAGTCACATCCTCCATCCTGCCGCACCCCAGCATTCAGGTGACCCCTGGAGGTGTAGATAGAAGCTACACCCGGCCAAATGCTCCAGAGAAACATCGAGCGTGGAGCAGTCTGTGAAACTGCACTAGATGGGAGAGGGTTAACCTCACCTCTACCCCGTCCCAGCACCTCTCCTGGTTTCCAAGGGTCACTGATGTTTGCTCAGTTAAAACAAGGGCGGGTGAGACTGACCTGTCCTGAGTTGTTTCCGCGTAGGAGGAGAGAACCGGTCCTGGCAACTCTGACCCTGACCTCCACACCTCCACACGTGGCACTTGTGCGCACCCCACCCACCCATACACCCGCGAACACAAGATAAGTAACAGATTCTAACTTTTAGGGCCAATGAATTCTCACAGGGCTCAAGGATCAGCTAGACTTGGGAAAGGGTCCCCCGACTTTGTGATCCTGGTGCCTGTGGCTTGCTGGGGGGCTTTTTGCAAAGGCTGCGGTGATTTTCGCTGCCGCCACACGGGGGCGTGAGTGTGCCTTCGCAGTCTCTACAAAGCCGTGAACGGAGGGAAAAAACGGGGAACAGTTGACTTGGTGGCAACTGCAAGGGGTGGTTCAAGATCGTTCTCACTACACAAAGTTTGAAGCTCTGCCTCAAAAACAGAAAATTACACACACACACACACACACACACACGAGAAAATGGAGACCTTTATGCGCCAAAAATGGGTGTTACTAACTCAGCGAGAGTTTCAGCAGGTTCCCAGATAATGGAGTTTTGGGGAGACGTGTGTGTGTGTGTGTGTGTGTGTGTGTGAACAGGATCATAGGTTGCTCTCGCTGGCCTTGAACTCACCATGTTCTTTTCTCAAGTACTACAGTGACGGGTATACAGGATATCTGCCTGGTAATGTCCTTTTCTTCTTCTTTTTCTTCCCAATAGAAAATAATACAGCCTTCTTTTTTTAAAAAAAAATATATTTTGTGTGTATGAGTGTAATTCCTGCATGTATGTGTGTGCCCCACGTGCATGCCCGGTGCCCGCAGAGGAGGGAGTTGATTCCCCGGAACTGAAGTGACAGAGAGTTGTGAGTGATGTGGGTGCTGGGATCAACACCCAGCAGCCAGTGCTCTCGACGCTGAGCCGTCCTCCAGCCCACGGTGTTGTTCTCAGCCATTGTTCTAGTTCTATGTAGGTGTTGCCGATGAGTGAGGGAGATTTACATCCCTAGCCGCCTGAACTGTTCCGACACCAGTGGGGATACGGTGACGGCTTCTTGGGTGATGGCGCGCGCTACCAAGGCTGCCACCTGAGTTTCATCACCAGGACCTCTGTATGGAATGAGAGAACTCCCTCCCAAACGCTGAGTCCTCTGACCTCCACCCACTGGCACACTCATGGCCATAAATGTATGTTGGGGGCTGTGGACCCTCAGACCCTGAATTTCCTGCAAACAACTTGTTTTCCTGTGTTTGCAGCTGCTCTGAGCATGAGACCCTCATGAGTTCCTGATGGCAGGGGAGTGGTTTCTGGTGGGTTCGGCTGGGGCGTGGCTATCAGTTAAGGATCCCTATATAAGCTGCCCCTGGACACAATTAAGGGGGCATTCTTGGGGAATTCAAGGATGACCTGTGTGTCTTTGTCTATAGAACCCTTTCCCAGAGTGCAGGCTATGCTACAGGCGTAGTACACATAGTACAGGTGCTGTAGTACACGTAGTACAGGTGCTGTAGTACACATAGTAGTACGGATGTTATACACCGTAGTACACGTAGTAGTACGGATGTTACAGATGTACACACATAATAAATATTGTTCTAAAAGTATACCAGTATATAAAGTAAACCAATGGCTTTTCTTCATAGACAACTAAACAACTCCTTTCGCTCTGGCATCCTAAGCCAGCAGCAAGATGGCAGGCAAGGAGTTAAGCCTGTGTTGGTTTCCTGTGGCTTTTCCCTTCTTCCTAGTCCCTTCACAGGAAAGGGGCAAGAAAATGGAGAGCCTTAAAAACAGCCCAAGCCTCCACAGCACAGCACAGCACAGCACAGCTCAGCACAGCACAGCTCAGCACAGCACAGCTCAGCACAGCACAGCACACTGGCTCAGCACAGCACAGCACAGCACACTGGCTCAGCACAGCACAGCACACTGGCTCAGCACAGCACAGCACACACACTGGCTCAGCACAGCACAGCTCAGCACAGCACAGCACACTGGCTCAGCACAGCACAGCTCAGCCCAGCACACACACTGGCTCAGCACAGCACAGCTCAGCACAGCACAGCTCAGCACAGCACAGCACACACACTGGCTCAGCACAGCGCAGCACACACACTGGCTCAGCACAGCACTGGTAAAACTCACATCTGTAGGACTTGCCGGCCTTGGAGCATAGGCAGGACGGCTCAGCCTGTAAAGATACTCCCCACCAAAGCTAGGAAGCTTGAACTTGATCCTGGGGACCCACATAAAGGTGAAAAGAGAGAGCAAGCTCCACATAGTTGGCCCCTGACCTCCACATGTACCCCGGGGCATCGCCTGCACCCCCTTTCCTGCAGAATTATTGGAACCTGAAAGGCAGGCATGCTGGCGAATGGCTCAGCAGTTAAGAGCACTTAAAGCTCTTCCAAGAGGCCCCAAGTTTGGTCCCCAGCACCCACCTCAGCAGCTCACAACTGCCTGTAACTCCAGCTCCAGGGGATCCAGTCCCCTAATGGTATCTCTGGGTACCCACAGCACTTGCACACACATACATGTACACATACACACACACGCACCTGTGCACATGTTCTAAGAAGTTACTTGTTTGTTTCCCGGATGCCCAGACTCCAGAAATAATCACACAGAAACTATATTATTTAAAACACTACTTGACCCATTAGCTTTAGCTTCTTCTTTTTTTTTTTTTTTTTTTGGTTTTTCGAAACAGGGTTTCTCTGTGATTTTGAAGCCTGTCCTGGAACTAGCTCTTGTAGACCAGGCTGGTCTCGAACTCACAGAGACACACCTGCCTCTGCCTCCCAAGTGCTGGGATTAGCGCCACCACCGCCCGGCTTAGCTTTAGCTTCTTATTGGCTAACTCTTACATATTAATTTAACCTATCTCTGTTAATCTGTGTGTTGCCACAAGGCTGTGGCTTACCGGGAAAAGTTCCGGTGTCTATCTCTGGCAGGGCTACATGGCTTCTCACTTCCTCTGCCTCCTTTCTCCCAGCATTCAGTTTAGTTTTCCCCACCTAGCTCTGTTCCCCTGTAGCTCTGCTAAAGGCCCAAAGCAGTTCCTTTATTTATTCATAGTAATCACAGCATACAGAGGGGAATCCCATATCATGCACATACACAAAATAAAAATATTTTTTTTAAAAATGAGCCAAGTGTGAGGGCACATACCTTTAATCCCAGCACTGAGGAGAGAGGCAAGGCAGGTGGATCTCTGTGAGGTCAAGGCCAGCCTGGTTTAACGTAGCAAGTTTCAGGGAAGCCATTGTAACCTAGTGAGACCTTGTCTAAAAAAGTAAAAATAAAAAAAGAAATGAAAACTGGCCTTGATGGCACAGCAGAGCTGCTCCTCGCCCGGTGTTCTTTGTCTCACTGCTGCTCCAGGGAGGTCTTCCCCAGCCCTGTCAGAACTTTGACACCACAGTGGGATGGTGTAGGCCAAATGAACCGAAGGCTTGCCGAAGCTCTCTGAGAGCAGTGGAGGGGATGGATGTCCGGAACACTAACAGCTCCCGCTCAGCCCTGACAGCGGTGTTTGATAGCTGTCACCTGCACAAGGGTATTAGCAAATCGCTAATGTTTCCTGAAGAGGATTCCTACCTCAGGTCATCGGAGGCCACTGTGGGAAGCCACCCAGTGGAGAAATCCTGCCATAGGCTATGCCAGCTGAGGTGTCCCAGAACCCGTGGTCCTGCCCAGAATTCCACACACCAGGAACACCAGGCAGTCCCCAGCACTGTGGGGACCAACCCTGGGATGAGCCTTTAGGTCTCTAGTGCCAATGGTGTTGTGCAGAGGGTTTTGTTGTTGTTGTTGTTGTTGTTTGTTTATTTGTCTTGTTTTGAGACAATGTCTCACTATAGCCCTGGCTGACCTGGAACCCTCTATGTAGACCAGCTAGCCTTGAAGTCACAGACATCTGAATGCCACTGCCTCCTGAATGCTGGGATTAAAGGTGTTGGTCCCTGCTTCTTGAGACAGGGTCTTGCTATATAACCCAGGCTGGCATCCAATTTGTGATTTTCCTGCCTCCACCTCCCAAGTATTAGAATTACAAGTGTAAACCATGACACCACGTAGGAAGAATTCTATACTCTTATCATTACTCAATTGTGGTGCGAGGGGTTATATTCAGGGTCCCCCACATGCTAGGCAAATTCTCTACCACTGAGCCACACCCCAGCCCCTCACTGGCGGATTCTTGGTAGGGGCTTTACTACTTTTCCTAGTTGCAAGAACATTTTTTAAATGCCATTTTTTTTAATGATCCCTGAGGATGCTATATAAGGAAGTGCCATGACACCCATTGTAACTTCATGGCTCATCAGAGAAAGGACAAACATCCAGGACTGGGGGGTGACTGCACCGTGATTCATCAGTCAGCAGATCCTAGCTGTTAGAACACAGGGTGGGAATGCCTCATGAAACTCCCTTGCTCCAGCATCTGCTGGTGAAGGGATGTCTTCCCCAGCCCCAGCCCCGACAGAACTTTTCGCTGCTGAGTTCCAGGACACCAATCCAGTCCCCAGAACCCACATGGGGAAGGAGAGAACCAACTCTTAAAGCTGTCCTCTGGCCTTCGCACATGTGCTGTGACATGCGCACAGCCCCCTTCTGCCATGCACACACGTGATAAATAAATGCAATAGAGCCTATCTTAGGGGTCAGAGAGAGATGGCTCCGTGATTAAGAAAACTGGCTGCTCCAAAGGACCCTATACCAACATGGTGCTCACAGCCAACAAACTCCAGTTCCAGGGGATCCAACGCCTTCTTCTGGCCTCCACAGGCACCAGGCACACAGGGGCACACATACATACACGCAGGCAAAACACCCATACTTATATAATAAAATAATAATTAAAAAAAATTTTGGCCAGCTGGTAATGGCACACGCCTTTAATCCCAGCACTCAGGAGACACAGGCAGTTGAATCTCTGCAAGTTCAAGGCCAGCCTGGTCTACAGAGCGAGTTCCAGGACAGTCAGGATGACACAGTGAAAGTCTGTCTCAAAAAAACAAACAAAAAAAATTTATGATATGCCTATAGTTCTAGCGTTGGTGGGTTAAGGAGGAAGATTACTTCAAGTTCTAGGTCAGCCTGGGCTATGGTTTTTAAAGAGAGAAAGGGAGGAGGGAAGGTGGGGAGGGAGGAAAAAAGGAAGGAACGTGTGGATATGTGATGTGGATGAGGGTTTAGAGGTCAGAGATCAGGCAGGGATAGGTAGAAAAGCCAGAGCTACCGAACCCCGAACCCCGTCCCTGAGCCTGCACCTCCCCTCCATCCCTTAGGTCTCTGAGTCCTGCGGAAAGCAAGACAGGCGCCACACCCACTCTCTGCCTCCGTTGCTGTGTTAGCCCCACGAGGAAGCTCCGCCCATTTTCCTGGCTTCAGTTTCTGCGAGGTGAACATTTAACCCAAAAGATATCCAGGGCCCTTTGGCATCTCAATACTTCACTCTCAGCCTCCCGAAACGCCACTCCCTGTGAGAGACACAAGCCAGAGGACCCAAGAGAAAGAAAAGAATGCGTTGCCCTGACAACCATTAATCTGCCTGGCTTCCCTCCAATGAGGGACCGAGAGGAATGCCCCATTAATCATCCAGGCCTCTCCCTATCCCTCTCCAGCCTTCTCACCCTGTGCTCCTCATGAAAGCAGCCCGTTTCTCGGGGTGTTTCGTTGAGCCCCTTCAGCCCCTGGGCCTGGAACCCCACCTATGGCTCCGTTTCTAAGCCACGGGGCCAGGGCAGTGGAAGAGCCCCTGGGAGTACCAGGGAGGGGACAGGTCCTCCAGACATCTCTGGTACCGTTTCCTGGGCACCCTCCACTGGACACAGCTGAAACCAGCCTAGGGAGTCCAGTGCTGGGGAAGGGAGCCATGATAAGGAAAACAAGAGCCATAGAGAGGCAAGGGCGTCACCTGACCCAGAGTGAGGGAGGGGCTTCCTGGAGGCGGTGGGGTCAGAGCGGAGGGGGACCGGGTGTGTGGAGAGATGGAGGGATGCCGGATGGTTGTGAGTGCGGAAGGAGGAAAGTTGGAAGTTAGGTGTCCCTGCTGACCCTTCCAGGTGCTCAACCAGCTGGATGAAGGGGTGTGAAAGCACCCTCCAAGAAAGTCAGGTGGGGGAGGGGTCCCGGAAAGATGGATCAGCACCAATTGCTCTTGCTGAGGATCTGAGTTCGATTCTCAACCCTACATGTGGCGGTTTACAGCCCCATTGACGATTTGATGCCTCTGGCCTCCAAAGGCACCTGAACTCAGATGCACATCCCCCCCCCCCGCGCACCCCAACACACAGACACCTACACATAATAGAAAGTAAATAAAAATCTTGAAAAAATACTGTAAAGTAGGTGGGAGAGATAGCCTGGGACAAGGCGTGCACTGCCCTAAGGCCATGGCAGGTATCTGGGCAACGTGAAGTCTTCCTATGTGGTGGGGCTGCGTGGGGCAAGGAAGATACAATAAAAAGCTGGAAGGCAAACTGGGCTTGGAGGCTCATGCTTGTAATCCCAGTGCTCGGGAAGTTGAGGCCAGAGCTGGAGACCAGCCTGGGCTACAATGGATTCCTACTGGCACCATCGCTGCTTGTTTTGATCTATCATCTTTTGGGCTGAGGGCCTGGCTCAAGACACAGCACCGGGCAAGAATCGGCAAGTGAAGGGCTGAGAAGTCGCTCAGAAGTAGAACTCTTGCTTGGAATCCCCAGTGAGGGGCTGGGGTGTGGCCTAGTGGTAGAAAACCTGCCTATTTTGTGTGAGGCCCTGGTTCAATTCTCAGCTTTACAAAAAGAACAAAATAAATCAAGCGTTTGAGAGAGAGCAGGAAGACATGAGCTTAGACCGTGAGTTGCTCTGCTCCCACGTGCACCCCATCTGGCTGCTTCCAGTTGCTGCTGGGGTGACTGAGGACCCGGGCTCCCCACTCTGTCTAGGAGCTGCTGAGGTGACTGAGGACCCGGGCTCCCCACTCTGTCCTCTGAAATCACCCCAGTTTCAAGCCGCTCAAGCTTCCACGCAGAGAGCCTCGTGACTTCAGAGAAACTTTGAATCACACAGCCTGCTGTGGTTTAAAAACGAAATGTCCCCACTCAGTCCCTAGCTGGTGGCTGTTTTGAGCTGTGGAATTGGTAGGAGGTGGGACTTCACTTGAGGAAGCAGGTCCCCTGGGTCCGGCTTTGATGGGCATAACCTGGCCCTGCTTCCAGCCCTCTGTAGCCCAGTAGCCCAAGCTGATCTTGAAATGGAGTCAATTCTCCTGCCTCAGACCCTGAGATTGTAGGTATGAGCCATCATACCTGGCACTGTTGGACTCTAGCGTCCAAACACCGAGAAGGAGTCACCCCCAGAGACCATCACACACACTACAGTCGATGCAAAAGCATGAGAATCTTGTTAATTCTGTCATGACAGGCTCCCCCAGCATTCGGGAAGCTGAGGGACCTCGAATAGCGGGTACAGTCTACTTTTAAAGGGGCCACAGAAGCAAGGGGGGTTGTTCTTTGACTATTCTGATTGGCTTATTTGAAAGGGCTATTACCAATAATTGACTGGAGAGCTGTTGCCAGATCAGATGAGGTAAGAGGTCATTTTGACCCCGTTTCCCAGGGGACCGAACCAAAGCATACGTATATGGGTAATTGTTCAGGAACTGAGTACGTGCGAGTGTAGCTGTTAGGTCCTTGGTTCCCAGGGGAGGAGGGGAAGCACTATGGCACGGAGGCTGAGAGGATTCAGAATTGTCAAAAATGGCTTCAGGATTGTCTTAAAGTCTTACAGCACCATTTTAGTGTTTCTTTGTTTTTTGAGACAGAGTTTCCCTGTGTAGCCCTGCTGTCCTGGAACTCACTCTGTAGAGCAGACTGACTTTGAACTCAGAGATCTGCCTGCCTCTGCCCCCTGAGTGCTGGGATTAAAAGCCTACACATCACCCTTTTTGTTTTGTTTTTCCTGCTGAGAATGTCTACCCTAAGTCTTTGTAGCAAAACAACGTCTCTCTTCTAATCAACTGTCCCTCCTTTCCAGCCTGTAGACTGTTGGCCTTCCTTCACACAGAAGGGGGTGAGGAGGGACATGGGACCCCCCACCTGCGAATCCAGCCTCGCCTCCCAGCCATTTGTGAGCAGTTCCGCCCTTGACTGCACACGGTTTGTGTGCTGAGGGGAGGAGCTAAGGTGTATGTGCTGAGGAAGGCAATGCAGAGAACTCCATCCGGGACCCAGGGCCAGGATTGTCCATGCTGGGGCAGACTCCCCAGTGCGGCTGCTTTGGGGTTACCTATGGTCCCCGGGGAACTACTCACCCATGTTCTTTAAGTAAAACTGGACAAGCTCATCGGTTTCCCAGGGCAAATTTTGGTGGGCTGTGCTTTGTGTTTCGTCCTTGGGGACTTAGGAGGAAGGGTTTCCCCTATGTCTCCCAGGGAAGGGGTTCTCTTACCAGCCCAGGGCAGGAGGCAGCAAGTTTCTGTGGAGGAAGTGAAGGGATGAAGTCAGCAGAAAAAAAAATGACATCTTGAATTTTGCAGGAAAATGGGTGGATCTAGAAAACATCATGTTGAGTGAGATAACCAGACCCAGAAAGACAAATATCAGTATGTACTCACTCATAGGTGGTTCTTAAATATAAAGTAAAGAAAACCAGCCTACAAATTATAATCCCAGAGAACCCAGACAACAATGTGGACACTAAGAGAGACATACATAGATCTAATCTACAAGGGAAATATAAAAAGACAAGATCTCCTGAGTAAATTGGGAGCATGTGGACCTTGGGAGAGGGTTGAAGGAGAGGGGAGAGGCAGGGAGGGGAGCAGAGAAAAATGTAGAGCTCAATAAAAATCAATTTTAAAAAAGCAACAACAAAAAAAGAACTGTGCTTTTCTTTGTAGTTTTAAGGAAAGAACTTAATATTTTAAAAGATTTGTTTCTTTCGTTTGCATGAGTGTTTTACTTGCATGTGTGTCCGTGTGTCACAGCACGCCTGGTGCCTGCAGTCAGGAGAGAGCGTTGGATCCGCTGGACTTACAGACATCTGTGAAACATCACATGGGTGCTGGGAACTGAACCTGGGTCCTCTGGAAGAGCAACAAGGGCTCTTTACTGCTGAGCCATCCCCCCAGTCCCTCTTCCTGGTGTGGGGCTTTCTGTGCACTGTAAGACAGTCTCAGCCTGGAGGAGACCGCAGACTTGTGCCACCATGCCTGGTACATTTGTGGTTGGTTTTGATGCTTTTTTTTTTTTTAATAGCTTTTGATTACATTTGCCACACTGGAGATGGAATCCAGAGCCTTGCACATGTTAGGTAAGCACTGTATCACTGAGCAACCTCCCAGCCCCTCCCTGGGGGATTCTAGGCAGGGGCTCTACCATTGAGTCACACCCCAGCCCCTCACTGGGGGATTCTAAGCAGGTGCTCTACCACTGAGCCACACCCCAGCCCCTCACTGGGGGATTCTAGGCAGGGGCCTCACTGCTGAGCCTGATGAGGAAGCTCTTCCTAGTTTACGGTGGTGGGCACAGCACAGGACTTTGAGTGTGGCGAGCTGTCTGTCCTAAGAGACACACAGCAGAACTGGTAGGGGCTGAATCACCTTGTATTAGAAAGACCAGCCCAGGGTGGGGTTAGGGAGTTCTGGAGCATTTCCCATTGCATAAGGGCTTGGGTGGGGGGCACCAAGTACTCTCTGCTTTCTCTTTGGGCCCAAACAAAGCCCTGAGCCCTCTCTCTTCAGAAGGCATAAGGCAAGCCTGATCAACTCTTGGAGGCCCGGTTTCCCCGTGTACCTCCTCAGACTGTGGGTGTGACGGTTGCTATGGAGCTAAGTCTTTCTTTGGTGACTTGGAGTTGGGTGAGTCTTTGGAACTCTATTTGACTTGTATGAGGAGGTAGCAAGTGGGGAGCCCCACCTGCCTTATGAGTCACCCCCAAAGGTACACAGCAAGAAAAGTCAAAAGGCGTAGAGTATTCCTTGCGACTTGGTATGGCACCCCTTGGTCCCTCTGGGGCTCCGGGACCCACTCCTTCACGCCAGTTCTCACTGGTGCTGGACACACCTAGCACCCTGAAAGGAGGAAGCCAAGCCATTATGGCCATCCCCTTGATGCCGTAAAAATAAAATGGCCATCCCAGGCCACAGCCAGACACACCAAGAAGTTTCCAAATCATCAGTTTTTGGACAAATCTATTTGCCATATCATAAACCCAGCACAAACCAGGTGGAGCTGAACAGGTTAACCCCTGCCCTCAGTGTAACAGAAAAAGAGGCAGCTGCCAGGTTCTGTTAAATCTGAAATGTCCCCAGAGGCTCACTCCTTGAGTACTTGGTCCCCAGCTGGTGGCACTGTTTCAGAATGTAGTGGAGAGGTGGTGGGGTCTAGTCACAGAAACAGGTCACTAGGGGTTGATCTCTGAAGGTTACCCTGCGCTCCCTCTGTTTCCTGGTTCACCACGGTGTGAACATCCTTACTACATATTCCACTGCCATGAACTGAGCAGCCCCATCGTGCCTGGGGGAGGAGAGAACTGGCTCCTTAGTGTTGCCCTCGGACCTCTGTATAAGCAGGTACATGTGCATGTACACACACACACACGTAAAAAATTTTTTAAAAGGCCGGATACAGGGGTACACTTCTGTAATGCCAGAATTTCTATTCTGAAATGGGTGGTGGAAACAGGAGAATCAGCCAGACATTCACGGGCCAGCTAGCCTGGGGTACGACACAACACAGCCACAGCCACAAGAAAGATCCTGCCTCAAGAAGGTGGAACTGGAAAGTCGTCCTCCGACCTCCACACAGGAGCCATGGCACTCACGTGTGTGTGCTCACACGCACACACACTATGCATACACATATACAAAGGTAGATAACTAATAGATGCACAAATCAGAAAAAAAGAAGTGGGGCTGGAGAGATGACTCAGGGGTTAAGAGCACTGGCTGCTCTTCCAGAAGTTCTGAGTTCAATTCCCAGCAACCACATGGTGGCTCACAACCATCTGTAATGGGATCAGATTCCTCCTTTTGGTGTGCGTGAAGACAGAGTGCTCAGATTCATAAAATACATGGATAAATAAGTCTTAAAAAAAGAAAAGAGGAGAAAAAATACTGTGGACTTTTTAAAAAGTAAAGAAAAAGGAAATGTTTATTACTTTAAGTTTTCAGTTCTGGGCTCCTTTGTTCTGCCCCACAGGAGCTGACACAAGGGTCTCTGCGCTGCCTAGAGAGGATGCCTGGAATGGAGAGGGGAACACGAGGAGGAATACATGAGTCATTTGTCTGAATTAGACACGAAGGGGAGCGAGCAGCAGCCTGTCAGGGTGCCGAGAGCAGGGCTGACCCGCCATGAGGGTGCAGGAGGTGCCCTCCCCGTGAGAGCCTTCCTGTCATCTGAATGATGTGATTAAGTGTGAGGCTGACCCTGCCCAGTTCTGGGGCCCTGAGAGAGGATGAGCAAGGATGTGCTTTTGCAAGGACGCCCTTTCTATCCTGTTTTGTTGTTTTTCAGGTGGGGTGTGCTGTAGCTCAGGCTGGCTGTGTAGCTGAGGAGGACCTTGAACTCCTGATCCTCCTCCCTGAGTGCTGGGATTATAGGTGTGAGGCTCTAACTATATCTGGATCCTCGTTCTGATGACTGCTTTCAACATCCTTTTGAGAGAGAGAGAGAGAGAGAGAGAGAGAGAGAATATGTATGTGTGTATGTATGTATGCATGTATGTATACACACACACATACATACATATATTTGTGATACTGGGGAAGGAACCCAGAGTCATATACATGCCAGGAAAGAATTCTTTCATTGAGCTACATCTCAGCCTCTCTCTCTCTCTCTCTCTCTCTCTCTCTCTCTCTCTCTCTCTCTCATCTTTCTTATACATATCTCACACACACATAGAGATAGAAAAACATTATCCACGTGGGAACACACTGTGGCTTGCTAGCTGTGGTGGCCTGCACTCTCCTGTAATCTCAGCATTCACGAAGGAAGATCAGGAGTTCAGGTCATCCTTGGCTATGTACTGAGTTTGATACCAGCATAGAAACTACCTGAACGTGATGGAAGAGAGGAAGGGAAGGGGGGACAGGGAGAGAGAGAGAGAGAGAGAGAGAGAGAGAGAGAGAGAGAGAGAGAGAGAGAGAGAGTCCTAGGGTCAACATTTGCTGGACCACCTCAAGGTTTTGTCCGTCAGCTTAGGTGATCTTGAGACTATCTTGAAGGGACACCTATCTTCTATGTCCTTTGTCTAGAAGATAAGGGGACTCCCTCCCTTCCTAGTGGCCTGGACCCAGGACAGGTAAGCAGGGTTTTTATGGGCACAGCCCTTGCCCAGAACTGCCTGCTCCATCCCTGGCCCCTCCCAGCGCAGGCCCTCTTGGAGTGGGGTGCAGATGTCCTGGCTTGTCTCCTTCATTGTTCTGTTTTCTTCAGACCCATGCCTAGTGAGGCTGAATCCCCCAGAACCTACAGACTCAGCCCCTGAGCTGGTCCAACCAGTTGTACGGGAGGAGGGGGCACCTCCAAGCCAGAGCAGCCCAGCCCAGACAGAGCAGCTGGGGCCATACTGCAGGCGGACCTGGAAGGAGGGACAGCAACCCAGCCATGGGGCTCCAAGAGAGACGGTCTCTGCTGCTGATGCCGCTGTTGCTGCTGGTCCAGTGTGGGGCAGGTCTGGGTGAGTGAGGCTGGGAAGTGCGGGGTACTCAACCCTCTGTAGGATGGAATACCTACAGCACCCCAGCACCCCTTCCCTTGGTTGTGGACTGGGCTCCTGGGTGTGTCAAGACATCCAGCCCACCTCAGACAATCACAGATGGCCACCTGTCTCTTGCCCGCCAGACTGAAGAGCAAGAATTCTGCTTCTCTCCTCCTTTGGATTCTCATGCCCACACTTTTACCAATGGCTCCTAAGTAACCCCTCCTCTCCATAGCTCTATTTCCCTTCCCTCAAATGAAGCAAACATTACCTACCTTCTGTATACAGGATACCCTAGTCCTCCAAGGTACAATGGGGACTTTGTTATTATTTGTTTGTTTAGTCTGTGTGTGTGTCTCTCTGTGTGTGCATGTCTATGTAGCTGTGTGTATATGGGGATTGGGGAATGCATGTAAAGATGCAAGTGTGGAGGTCAGAGGGCAACTTTCAGGATCCAGCTGATAGATCCTGGGCACAGAACTCAGCTTATCGGGTTGGGTGGATCTCAGTTCTAGGACAGAGAGGACTACACAGAGAAATCCTGTCTCCAATCAAACACACATTGTGTACAAGGCTGTGTCCGTGCACAATCAGTGTGGAGCTCAGAGGATCACTTCAGGTGCCAGTGTCCAAGGACCTGTCTGTGTCCACCACAGCTGGCCTTCCAGATGTGTGCCACCGCACTCGGCTTTTTACGAGTATGCTGGGGATTAGAACTCAGGTCCCCAAGCTTGCAAGGCAACCTCTTTCCCACTGAGCCATCTCCGCAGCCCTGAATTGATACGAGACTTGCACAAAGGTCCACTTCATCTTTTTTATTGTCCCAGTGTTAGGGGCTTGGAGCTGGAATCCTGCTATGGCTTTGGTTGTGGGCAGGGGAGGATCAAGGAGGACTGAGGGGAGGGCCGGGCTTCTCCCATGAGCAGCAGAGCTGGACAAATCCATGGTGCTCCCCAGGGGTCCCTGTAGCATACGAAACTGTTTAGATGGATCTGAGAAGGGGACTTAGGGGATGAGGATTGAAAGGATAGACGTTGGTCATGTGACCATGATGATGTTGGTCATGTGGCCACGGTGAGAATGGAAGATGATGGGGGTGGCAAAGAACTGAGAAAGGAGCAAGTAATGTCTTTGGATGAGCTAGCCTCAGGTCCCACTAGGTGGTCTGAAGTAATGTCTTTGGATGAGCTAGCCTCAGGTCCCACTAGGTGGTCTGAAGTAATGTCTTTGGGTGAGCTAGCCTCAGGTCCCACTAGGTGGTCTGAAGTAATGTCTTTGGATGAGCTAGCCCCAGGTCCCACTAGGTGGTCTGAAGTAATGTCTTTGGATAAACTGGCCTCAGATCCCACTAGGTGGTCTGAAGTAATGTCTTTGGATGAGCTAGCCCCAGGTCCTACTAGGTGGTCTGAAGTAATGTCTTTGGATGAGCTAGCCTCAGGTCCCACTAGGTGGTCTGAAGTAATGTCTTTGGATAAACTGGCCTCAGATCCCACTAGGTAGTCTGTGTCCAGAGTCAGGGTCTCAGTCCAGGGGACATTTGTGTGCCTCCCCCTCTGCCCTTTCTATGAGGATCTTCTCTGTCTCTCTCTGTGCAATATGCACATAAGGTTACAGGTATGTGGCTCTATGGAGTGTGTACAGGTCAGCAGAAGACCATGGATGCTGGTATTCAGGGTCTTTCCACCTTCTCTTTGAGACAGGGTCTCTCATAGGCCAGAACTTTGCCATGTGGGCCAGGTCACTCTTTCCATCAGTTCGAGGTATCAGCTGGTCCCTGCCTCCCATACAGGGCCTCTCACCATGCCTCGCTTTTGACATGGATTCTGGTAATCTAAACTCATGTTTGGGAGGTAGACGCTTTACTACGTATGGAATCAAATCTCTCTAGTTCTTGTTCATTTTCATCAAACAAATGAGCCTGGACCACAAGGCTTGAGTAGGAGGGACACACAGGGTCTCTGGACAAGCCCAGCCTAGGGTTTTGGATGCCCCGAATCTGAGTCTCCTGAGCCTCCCTCTGTGACACAGCACCTACCTACCTACCTACCTACCTACCTACCTACCTACCTACCTACCTTCTAGTAGGCTGCCAAGAGAGGGAGGGTCCAGGTGCTCCACAGCCTCCCAAGGGCACCTGCCATAAAGATTCCTTAATTTTTGATCGGGTAAAATGGCTCAGCTGGTAAAGACATTTGTTAGGCCTGATAATTCGCATTTGATCCTCAGGACCCACATGGTGGAGAACCAACTCCCCCAAATTGTCCTTGACCTGAGGCACACATGGGTTTGTGTACACACACACACACACACACACACACACACACACACAATGCACACACACAGAGTGAGAGAGACAGAGAACTAATTAACCAATTAATTAATCAATCAATTAAAGTGTGGTGGAAGAAATTGTTCCTTAACAGGCTGGAGAGATGGCTCAGAGGTTAAGAGCACTGGCTGCTCTTCCAGGGGACCCAGGTTCAATTCCCAGCACCCACATGGCAGCTCACAACTGTCTGTAACTCCGGCTTCAGGGGATCTGACACCTTCATACCAACGCAAATAAAATAAAGTCAAATAAATTATATATAAAAAATGGTTCCTTAATTCCCTTTGGAATGTGGCTTTGGTGATGGACACATCCTGCCGTGGTTGAAGCTGGACTGATTTATTCTTTCCCCACTCTGCCCAGAGAGCATTGGCTATGCCCCCCAGCTCTCCAGCGCCACCCTGTTGGGAAAGCTCACACAGTCCACCTTCACGCTGGAGCAGCCCCTGGGCCAGTTTGAGAATGTCAGCCTTTCTGACCCAGACCCCATCTGGCTGGTGGTGGCTCATAGCAACGGTACGTGTTTGCTTTCTCGCTGTGAAATGGGCAAACCGAGCTGGGGTCTGAGAGGCTTAGTAGGCAGGGGAGCTGGGAGGGAGGTGCTTGGGGGGGTTGTGTCTGGGAAAGGCTGTCAGAGCCTGCTAGCATGGACCTTGCGGTCCTGCCCACGCGATTCCCTTTGACTGACCCTCAGTGCCTCCCTCAGCCACCCAGTACTTTGCTGCCCCACAGAAGGTAGAGGACATACATGCTCCTGCCAGCTTTGACCACAACGGCTACTACCTCACACTGAGGACCAGCCGGGTACACTACCAGGGTGGCCAGTCTGGCAACCAGCTCCGAATCCTCCGCGTTGGCAATGATACCAAGTGTTCCTTGAAGTCCCTGGGCTGTAACTCTCCTCTGCCAGGTGCTGGCCCCTACAGGTGAGCAACAAAGATGGGGAAGGGGCCTTGCTTGGGACAAACAGGAGCCCAGGGCAGCTACTAGAAGGTTCATTGAAGTCAAATAGAGTGCCTGAGTTCCCCAGTATTTTCCCTTTCTCCCTCCCTCCCTCCCTCCCTCCCTCCCTCCCTCCCTCCCTCCCTCCCTCCCTCCTTCCCTTCTTATTTATGTTAGTGGTGCTGGGGGTGGAACCTGGGCATGGAGCAAGCTGAACGGGTTCTTTAGCACACCCCACCCTCTCACTGGGGGATTGCAGGCAGGTCCTTACATAGTTCCCTTTTAGAGTTATTTTTTATTATTTTCTGTGTATGGCTGTTTTGTCTACATGTATGTCCTTGTACCACGTATGTGCCTGGTGCCCAAGGAGATGTTGAGCCTCCATGTGGATGCTGGGAATTGAACCTGGATCCTTTGCAACAAGTGCTCTTAAACACTGAGCCTTCTTTCTTTCTTAAAAGAAAAAAAATATTTTGTTTTTAATTATGTGCGTGTGGTTTTGTCCACGCGGGTGTGGGTTCCCTCAGAGGCCACACATGTCTGATCCCCTGGAATGAGAGTTACAGGCAGTTGAACTACCTGACATGGGTGCAATGTGTCCCCTTACTATGGTCACATCTTTAAGTAGCATCCTTCTAACTCACCGGCTCACGCCGTGGGAGGTCCTGACAGAGCGTATGGATCGACCCTGATCCAGACCAGGCATTCCTAGGTGGGGACTAGCCTTGGTCCCTTTCTCCTCTCACTAGATGCTTGATTTACTCATATTTGGTACGGAGAGATCTAATACACACACACAGTGAGGGCCACCGCCAATGTCACACAACTCAAATAGGTCACAGCTTCTGTGGGGTTCTGGGGCTGTGCTCTTTAGTCCCAGGACCCGGCTCCTGCCTTGGGCTGGGATCCCTGGCATTAAGATCTGAGGGTTTCAGAACCGTGGGGTGGTGGGTCCCCACCACCAACGCTGGTCTTCTGTTCAGAGTGAAGTTCCTGGCCATGAACGCCAAGGGTCCTGTGGCTGAGACGGAGTGGTCTGAGGAAATCTACCTGCAGCAAGGTATGCGGACCTAAGAGTGGCTCAAAATGTGTACGGGGTGCTAATAGACCGGGAACATCAGGGACCTGGGGAAAGTAGGTCTCCCCAAATCAGCGCTATCCTATCCAGTTCTCTGCCCGTACCCCCTCCTCTAGTCTATGGGATTCTCACACCTCCCCAGTGGACACGGGAGAGTGGGTCTGGAAGCTGACTAAATGACTCTTTTGTGGGGGTAAATAACTTTTTCACTGCTTACCTGTGAAGCCCAGACATTCCCAGGAGCCCCAGGGTCCCGAAGCAAGAGTACTGTGATCATCATCGTCTTCTCTTCAATCTTGCTGGCGGTCTTCCTCGCCCTGCTCATATCCGCTAGGTGAGTGGACAGGGTTGGTGCTGTCCCGCCTCCCAGCAGTAGCCTTGGTTTCTTCTTGCTGTTGTCTGATGAAGTTCTTCCCCCTGAAGATGAAGGAGAATTTACCTATAGCTCTTCTCCCTTGTCGCCATCAAAGGCCTGGTTTTCTCCGCGGTCGCCGCTTGCCCCCTGGCGGCAGTTTTCGGAGTTGCAAGCGAGTAGTCAGAAAACACTCCAAAAGTGAAGCCCTGCAGGTGGAAAGGTGAATTGCGGTCAGGCTCAGCCCACTAAAATCCTTGGCTTTGACATCTCAGCCAGAGAGCTGAAGTACTGGGGGCTGGCACAAAAGTTCCCAGAAGAAAAGACATTCAACGCCCGGAGGGACCTGGAGAGGCATCTCTGTATAGGAGAAGCAGAGGTTTCCGGGAGGTGTGTGGGCCCAGGCCATTACTCCTGGAGACAGTTTGCCAGCAGGTATGAGCAGGGAATCGGGGTGTCCTGCAGAGGATCCGAACTCTGTCTCACAGGCCCACGGGAACCAACAGTGGAGCATAATCAAGAGAGAGCTACTGATACATTTTAGAGCAGGGGTTCTCAACCTGTGGGTCATGACCCCTTTGCCGATGAACGACCCTTTAACAAGGGTCACATGTTAGATATCCTGAATAGCAGATGCTTTCATTGTGGTTCATAACAGTGGCAAAATTACAGTTATGAAGGAATAACAAAAATAATTTTATGGTCGGGGGGTCGCTACAACACGAGGAACTGTATGTATTAAAGGGTCACAGCGTTAGGAAGGAAGTGAGAACCACTGGTGCAGAGGACCCCTGGATGTAGGGTGGGGCCAGGCACCAAGAAGGTGTTACTGGACTTCTTAGGGCCAAAGCCTAGGGGCTGGCAGCCCTAGCAAGCTGGGTTCCGTCAGCCATCCTGGGTGAACAATTAAATCATGATGAGAAGGAGGGCGGGAAAGATGGCTCAGTGGTTAGGAGTGTGGACTATGCTTAGAGAACCTGAGTTCAGTTCCCAGCATCCAGGCCTACGGCTCACAAACACCTGCAACTCCAGCTCCAGAGGGATCCGGTCCTCTGGCGCGCGCGCGCGCGCACACACACACACCACACCACACACACACACCACACCACACACACACACACACCACACACACACACCACACACCACACACACACCACACACACCACACACACCACACACACACACACACCACACACACACACACACACTTCAAAGTGATAGAATAAAATAAATCAAAAGTAGTCTAAGGCAGAGAAAGGAGATGTATGTATTCAATGTCCCTACGTGGGAAAGAGTAACAAAGAGACCCAATGTCTCGCTAAGTCGATCTTTGGGATCCGGACAAGATAGCTGAGCAATCCTGGTGACGGTGTGGTCCCCGCCATCACAGCCCAGCGCCATTGTCTTCTGCCAGTCTCCCCCTGGCTGGCACCAGCGTCAGCCCTCTGCTTCCCAGCATGGGATTCCTGCGGAATTTCTTGGGACCCCTTGTTTTATGGTCTGGTAGCCAAAGGAAGGGACCTAAGTGTTTATTCCCAGGCTAGGGGTGCGGCTCAGCTGCTAGAGTGCTTGCCCGCGCGTGACAAAGGTTTCCCCAGCACTGCTGAGAACAGACTGCATGGTGGTACACATCTGTAATTCCAGCACCTAGGAGGTGGAGGCAAGAGGACCAGGAGTTCAAGGCCATCCTCAGTTGGGAGCTGAGGGCCAGCCTGGGCTAATGAGACCCTGTCTTTAAAAAAAAAAAAAAAAAAGAAAAAAGAAAGAAAAAGAATATCTTCTTTCCTGCCAGTACAATTACTTTCAAAGGGACAGAGAGAGCCTAATATGGTGTCACAGGCTGCTAATCCCAGCACTTGGGAGACAGAGTCAGGTAGATCTCTCTGGATCCAAGGCCAGCCTGGTCTATAGCAAGTTCCAGACCAGCCAGGACTACAAAAACAAAATAAACAAATGTAAAAATGCACAAAATGACAGAGAGGCAGGAGCCGATTGTAAAGTTGTTTTTTATGCTACACTTGATTTATTTATTTCGTGTGTAGCATGTGTGCACCATCACACACATGTGGAGGTCAGGGGACCACTTCTTGGAGTCATTTCTCTCCTTCAACCATGTGGGTCCCAGGGATCAAGCTCTCAGGCTTGGTAGCAAGGACCTTCACCCACTGAGCAGGCTCACTGGGTCACGTGTGCTCTTTGACACACACACATAGCCCCGCCCCTAACTAACAACAACAACTTTAGGGGGGTCTTATCTAAACTCTGCACAAGGGAGCTAGAAACTGGGTTAGCAGGGCCGGTTTCATGGAAGAGAGCTCTGGTGTTCTTTTAAACTCCCTGGAACCCACATCAAAGTGGAAGCAGAATTAAGGCCGTTCATTGACCCTTCTCTCTCACTTTCTCTTGCCCGATCTCCCGAAGCTGCTGGAACACTCCTGTATCCAGCCCGGAGGAGCAAGTTCGCATGAGACAATATCACACCCACCACATGGACAGCCTTCGGGCCGAGCAGAGTTCCTGAGAGATTCCAAGGGCTTTCTCCAGGGGCCAAGCGGCTGAACCTGGACTGGGGCCTGCTTGGAACCTTCTGGAACTCTAGGGGGAAACGCTTTCAATCCAAAGCTTGGACTAGCCGGTTCTTATCAGAAATAAATTTCCCTAATACTTTTGTGTTTGTCTCACATCTTCCCCACCCCAGACATTCTTCTCTTTGTGTGTGCATGCACACACGTGTGCGTGTCTATGTGTGCACATGGAACCCACAGCTTGCGCGCTCTCTCTCTCTCTCCACCTTATTTTTTTATATATGTATGAGTGTTTTGTCTGAATGTACATGTATACACCACATGCGTGCCTGGTGCCCAAGGAAGCCAGAAGAGTGCATCAGAGTCCCTGGAACTGGAGTCTCGCTATAGTTGTTAGCCACTGTGTGAGTGCGGGGGACTGAACTTGAGTCCTCTGCAAGAACAGCGGGTGCTTGCCGGGCGTAGTGGTGCACACTCTTAATCTCAGCACATGGGAGGCAGAGGCAGGTGGATCTCTGTGAGTTCGAGGCCAGCCTGATCTACAGAATGAGTTTCAGGACAGCCGAAGATCTAAAGATACACAGAGAAACCCTGTCTCAAACAAAGAACAGCAATGGCTGAGCCAACTCTCCAGCCCCCGCCTTGTTCTTTTGAGACAGGATCTGTCGGTGAACCTGGAGTTCTCCAGGCCCTTTCAGCTACCTGGCCACTAAGCCCCAGGGGTCCCTCCCTGTCTCTCCAGCAGTGGGGTCACAAACACAGGCTGCTGTGCCTGGGTTTTTACACAGGTGCCCGGCATCAGACTCAGGTGCTGGGCGTCAGACTCAGGTGCTTGCGAGGCACCTACCGAATCATTTCCTGAGCTGCAAGAGTCAAGGTCTCTTTGTGCAGCCGGAGCCTTGAGCTCGCTTTGATTCTCCTGCACCTGCCTCTTGAAGTGCTGGGGTTCCAGGCGTGTACCCCACCATGCCCACTTCCTTAGAGGCAGGGTCTCACTATATTACCCAGGCCGGCCTGGAACTCATGATCTCCCTGCATTGACGTCCTGAGTGCCAGTATTACAATACATAAAGAAAATGGCTCCTGTTGACGCATAGGGAGTGGCATTATTGGAGGTGTGGCCTTGTTGGAGGAAGTGTGTCACTAGCGGGTGGGCTTTGAGGTTTCAGAAGCTCAAGCCAGGCCCAGTGTCTCACTCTCTCTTCCTCCTGCCTGCTGATCCAGACATAGAACTCACAGTTTCCTCTCCAGCACCGTGTCTGCCTGCAAGCCACCATGTCCCACCCTGATGACAACGGACTAGACCTCTGAAGTGTGAATCAGCCCCAATTAAATGTTTTTCTTTATAAGGGTTGCCAAGGTTAACTCACTGCTGCTCCCCCGGACTCCTTGGTAGTCTGCTAGTGGGAGGTCCTAATCACCCTCTCCGACTCAGTTTTCGCGGACCACTTCAAGGACTAAATATGCGTGAGTGCATCTCCATCCACGTCGGCCAGGCTGGTGTTCAGATTGGCAATGCCTGCTGGGAACTCTACTGCCTGGAACATGGCATCCAGCCTGACGGCCAGATGCCAAGTGACAAGACTATTGGGGGAGGAGACGACTCCTTCAACACCTTCTTCAGTGAGACAGGCGCTGGCAAGCACGTGCCCCGGGCAGTGTTCGTAGACCTGGAGCCCACGGTTATTGGTGAGGTTCGCACTGGTACCTACCGCCAGCTCTTCCACCCTGAGCAGCTCATCACAGGCAAGGAAGATGCTGCCAATAACTATGCCCGTGGTCACTACACCATTGGCAAGGAGATCATTGACCTTGTCTTGGACAGAATTCGCAAGCTGGCCGACCAGTGCACAGGTCTTCAGGGCTTCTTGGTCTTCCACAGCTTTGGCGGGGGAACTGGCTCTGGGTTCACCTCCCTGCTGATGGAGAGGCTCTCTGTTGATTACGGAAAGAAGTCCAAGCTGGAGTTCTCCATCTACCCAGCCCCCCAGGTTTCCACCGCTGTGGTTGAGCCCTACAACTCCATCCTTACCACCCACACCACCCTGGAGCACTCTGATTGTGCCTTCATGGTGGACAACGAGGCCATCTATGACATCTGTCGTAGGAACCTCGACATTGGGCGCCCCACCTACACCAACCTTAACCGCCTCATTAGCCAGATTGTGTCCTCCATCACTGCTTCCCTCAGATTTGATGGAGCCCTGAATGTTGACCTGACAGAATTCCAGACCAACCTGGTGCCCTACCCTCGTATCCACTTCCCTCTGGCCACATATGCCCCTGTCATCTCTGCTGAGAAAGCCTACCATGAGCAGCTTACAGTAGCAGAGATCACCAATGCCTGCTTCGAGCCAGCCAACCAGATGGTGAAATGTGACCCTCGCCACGGTAAATACATGGCTTGCTGCCTGCTGTACCGTGGTGACGTGGTTCCCAAAGATGTCAATGCTGCCATTGCCACCATCAAGACCAAGCGTACCATCCAGTTTGTGGACTGGTGCCCCACTGGCTTCAAGGTTGGCATTAATTACCAGCCTCCCACTGTGGTACCTGGTGGAGACCTGGCCAAGGTCCAGAGAGCTGTGTGCATGCTGAGCAACACCACAGCCATCGCTGAGGCCTGGGCCCGCCTAGATCACAAGTTTGATCTGATGTATGCCAAGCGTGCCTTTGTGCACTGGTATGTGGGTGAGGGCATGGAGGAGGGGGAGTTCTCTGAGGCCCGTGAAGACATGGCTGCCCTGGAGAAGGATTATGAAGAGGTTGGAGCCGACAGTGCTGAAGGAGATGATGAGGGTGAGGAATATTAGCCCCGTGGTGCATTGTCTACTCTTCATTGTCTTTTCTTTGTCTGTGTGTTAACTGTCCTAAATTGTCAATAAAAATGTTTCCAGTGCAAGTGGGAAAAAAAAAAGAGTTGCCATGGTTATAGGCTGGGTGGTGGTGGCGGCACATGCCTTTATTCCCAGCACTGGGGAGGCAGAGGCAGGCAGATCTTTGTGAGTTCAAGGCCAGCCTGGTCTACAAGAGTTCCAGTTCCAGGACAGGCTCCAAAGCTACAGAGAACCCTGTCTCGAAAAAAAAAACAAAAACAAACAACAACAAAAAAGAGTTGCCATAGTCATATCTCTGTGAGTTTGAGGCCAGCCTCATCTACAAGAGCTGATTCCAACTAGGATTGTTACACAGAGAAACCCTGCCATGAAAAACAAAACAAAACCAAAAAGAGTTGCCATAGTCATAGGGTCTATTTACAGCAATGGAACACTAAGACATCACCTGAGCAGCCTTCCTGTCCCCTTGTCTTAACTCCTCTGGGAAAAGCTCTCAAAATAAGATATTAAGACTCAGGGAACTTGGGAGGCAGAGGCAGGTGGATATTTGTGAGTTCAAGACCAGCCTGGTCTACAGCCAAGTTCTGGGCAGCCGGGGTACATAGTGAGGCTCTGTTGGCTGGAGAAGTAACTCAGTAGTCAAGAGCTGTTCTTGCAGAGGCAAGAGATCTCTGTGAGTTCGAGGCCAGCTTGGTCTACCTGGTGAGTTCTAGAACAGGCAGGGCTATGTAGAAAGACCCTGTTTTGTTGTTTTGTTTTGTTAAAAAAAACTAACACAATAAAAATCTAGAAAAAGAAAAGGAGGAGGAGAAGAAGGAGGAGGAGAAGAAGAGGAGGAGGAGAAGGGGGAGGAGAAGGGGGAAAAGGGGAGGAGGAAGAGGAAGAAGAAGAGGAGGAGGAAAAGAAGAAGAAGAAGAAGAAGAAGAAGAAGAAGAAGAAGAAGAAGAAGAAGAAGAAGAAGAAGAAGAAGAAGAAGAAGAAGAAGAAGAAAAAGAAGAAGAAGAAGAAGACGATCCTTGACACAACCCACACTTCCAGAGAGGGAAGACCAGACAGGGCTGGGACCCGGGGGCAGGACACACACACACACACACACACACACACACACACACACACACACGAAGCTCTGCTTCCCAAAACTAGTATCAACACTGCCCAAAGCAAAACAGGATGTGTTCTCATCAACCCTGCTCTACACCTCAGATGCCCAGCAAGGCTCTGCCCTCACCATCTCCCTGGTTGCCGAGGGTGGGGATGCAGGGGACAGTGCACTCAGCCGTTGGAAAGACCCACACTGGAGGCTTCCTGGAGCCTTGTGGCTTTGGTGAAAGAGCAGGACACCTGTGCCAGGTGGGCAAGGGCGGGGTGCCCAGACAAAAGCAGTGGCGCGTTTCTGCCGGGCAGGCAGTTTAGGGACAACATGACCTGAGGCAGGGTGCGTGGTTGCTGGTGCCACATGTAGGGCCTCACCCTGGAAGGCAGGAAGTCAGGCAAAGTGTGGCTGGCTGGGTCCCCATCCCTCCAAATGGCCCTAAGTGGTTTATGGTCCTGAACAGATAGATAAGGCTCCTCTACGGAGGAAACTCTCAAATGACCAAGTAATAATTCGTCTGGGAGAGACAGGAAGGCTTAGAGAACAAGCAGGATTCCACCCCCGGCTCCCGAGAGTCTTTTTGTGTTTTTGAGATGGAATCCCAGCTCGTCTCCAAGTCATTCATTAGCTAAAGATAACCTTGAACTAATTCTCCTGTGTTCACCTCCCAAGATGTAGGATCACGTCCATGCCCTATCATGCCACCCAGCATTTTACTTATTTATTTAATATGTATGTATATATGTGTGTATGTATATATGTATGTATGTGTGTATGTATATGTGTGTATTGTGTATATGTGTGTATGTATGTATGTTTGTGTATGTATATATGTATGTGTGTATATGTGTATGTATGTGTGTATGTATGTTTGTGTATGTATATATGTATGTATGTGTGTATATGTGTATGTGTATGTATGTTTGTGTATGTGTATATGTGTGTATATATGTATGTGTGTATGTATGTTTGTGCATGTATATGTGTCTGTATGTGTGTGTATGCATGCATGTGTGTGTATATATGTATGTATTGTGTGTGTATGTATGTGTATGTCTGAGACCTTCAGCCCTGAGAAAAGGACATGAGAGCCCCTGGAACTGGAGTTATAGTTGGTTGTGAGCCACCACGTATGTGGGTTCTGGGTATCAGGCCTGGGTCCTCTGCCAGAGTAACAAGCAGTCTTAACCACTGAGCCGTCTCTACTGCCCCTTCTTATTTGACCCTTTCTTTCTTTCTTTCTTTCTTTCTTTCTTTCTTTCTTTCTTTCTTTCTTTCCTTCCTTCCTTCCTTCATCCCTCCCTCCTTCCTTCCCTCCTTTCTTTCTTTCTTTCTTTCTTTCTTTTTTTTTTTTTTTTTTTTTTGACAGACTCTCACTATTAGCCCTGGCTGGCCTCTACCTGCCTCTGCCTCCCAAACACTGGGATTAAAGGCATGCACCACCACACTCCATTTTGTTGCTGTTGTTTCTTGAGACAGGGTTTCTCTGTGTACCTCAGTCTGGTCCACCCCCTCAGCTCCCCCCATAGTCTTTTCCCTCTGGGTGATCAGTCTAGACCTCACCCCTCCACCCAGGTAAAACACCAAGGTTCAAACCGGTCATTTTGGCAACACACACCTGTAACCCTAGGAATGGGAGGTAGCAGTGGGAAGGTCAGAAGTTCAAGGCCAACTTGAGCTATATAGGGGGTTCAAGACCAACTGGGATTACAGGAGATCCTGCCTCTGAAAGGGCAAGGGGAGGGGACACTAAGGATGTGCCTCAGTTGGCGGAGTCCTCGTCTGCCACACGTGGAGTCCCGGGTTCCATGGCCAGCACTGTGCAACCCTGATGTAACAGTACAGGTTGGAGCCTGTAATTTGAGGCCAGCCTGGGCTACAGGAGACCCTGTCTTAAAAACAAACCAGTGAAAGCAAAACAAAACAACAGCAGCAGCAGCAACAACAAAAACAAACAAACAAAAAACCAGAAGGGAAAAAAAGGCCAAGGCCGAATGAACTGATTGGACGCCTTCAGTCTGTTAGGCCTCAATCCACACCCTGAATGAGCGGCCAGGGCAGGAAACAGATGGTCGATTATCCCGATCGTCCCGAAGAGCAATTGAGAGCGTTTACAGAGAGCAGGGCTGTGGGTGGCCTAGGGCCAGCAGGAACCCCTGAGCCCCAAGAAGGAGCCAAAGGGATACAATGTCCACTTCTGTCATCTCGCTCGGGGATACGTCTAATCGGAAGCCAAGCTCCTGGACACACGGAGGACAAGAGTGGGATTTTAATTTTATTAATTAATTTATTTATTTAAGACAGGAAGGGCCTCATGTAGCCCAGGCTATCCTCAAACTCCTTATGTAGCTGAGGATGACCTCAAACTTCTGATCCTCCTGCCTCTACCTCTTGAGTGCTGAGATCACAAGGGTGTGCCGTCACACATTTTATGGGGTGCTGGGGATGGGACCCAGGGCTGCCTGCATGCTCAGCAAGCACTCTACCCTCTGAGTCACACCCAAGCCTGTCACGTCCCCTTGTTTTTCATTTTAAATGACATTTAGTTATTTATTTTTCCTGAGCACTAGGCTTGCAGGCACAAACCTTCATGACCAAATTTTCCAAGTTTTGTTTGTGGAGACAGCCCCCCCCCCCCAGTTGTCTCTTGTTGCCACTCATGGGCCCCATCGTAGCTGCCCTGTGTTCTCCACTCTGTTACACAGCCTCACGGTCCTCGTCTGCTGTGTTCTGCACCTGCGCATTCTGAGGTCCTCTGATCCTCACATCAAACCCTGGACATGTCCCGTCCAACTCATGCCCTTCCCCAGGTGTGACGCCTCCTTCTACAGGACAGCCCCGCCACACAGACGCAATCCACTTCCCTGGGACCTCGCCTGAAGCTGAGGCCAGAGTCACCTCAGTCACATATGAAGAGCCCAGCACAGCGTGACTCCCAGTGTGTGTGTGTGTGTGTGTTTGTGTGCATGCGTTTGTGTATGTGTATTCATGTGTATATATGTGTGTGTGTGTGTTTGTATGTGTGCTTGTGTGTGCATGTGTTTGTGTGTATGTGTATGTATGTGTGTATGTGTGTTTGTGTATTAGTTTATGTATATGTGTGTGGTGGGGGGGGGCTTCTTAAAACTCTTCTCACCCTAATATCTTCCCCGGGTGCAAGTCATATAACACACATGTCATCCTAGGGAGAGTGGTCAGGGGCATTATAGGGTCAGGTACCCTGGATCACAGCTACTCTCTGTCACGCTCAGCTTATTAGGGTGAGAAGAGTGTTCTGTTTGACCCAACCTGGGCCTCAGCCTCCTAACCCATAATGATAACAACTTCTGCCCCTCCCCCATCTTCTCCCTCTCCCCCTTTTCTCCATCCCTTCTCCTATCTGTTCTGACCTCCCTCTCTTCCTCCCTCCCTCCCTCTCTCCATCCTAACCCCCTCTCTGCTCTCGCCTTCCCAGCCTCCCCTTGCCTCCCTCCCTCCCTCCCTCCCTCC